>NW_026284887.1:10000-34148 GCF_023373465.1 Oncorhynchus keta | reverse complement strand
ACCCCCACCACTTTATCTAGAGCGGACCCCCCCACCACTTTATCTAGAGCGGACCCCCCACCACTTTATCTAGACGGACCCCCCACCACTTTATCTAGACGGACCCCCCACCACTTTATCTAGACGGACCCCCCACCACTTTATCTGACGGACCCCCACCACTTTGTCTAGACGGACCCCCCACCACTTTATCTAGACGGACCCCCCACCACTTTATCTAGACGGACCCCCCACCACTTTATCTAGACGGACCCCCCCACCACTTTATCTAGAGCGGACCCCCCCAACCACTTTATCTAGACGGACCCCCCAACCACTTTATCTAGACGGACCCCCCCACCACTTTATCTAGACGGACCCCCCACTTTATCTAGACGGACCCCCCACCACTTTATCTAGACGGACCCCCCCACCACTTTATCTAGACGGACCCCCCACCACTTTATCCAGACGGACCCCCCACCACTTTATCTAGACGGAGCCAGACGGAGCCCCTCCCCTGTCAATCTTCAGGAATCACTGGATAATAGGAATTAGAGCAGTCAAGTCCCTCTACACACACGCACACACACTCACGGACGTACGCACACACACTCTTACGCACACACACACACTCACGTCCACACACAGACTCACATACGCATGCACGCACACACTCACGTCCGCGCGCACACACACACTCACGTCACACACACACACACACACACACACACACACACACACACACACACACACACACACACACACACACACAGACTCACGTCCACACACACACACACACACACACACACACACACACACACACACACTCACGTCCACACACACACACACACTCACGTCCACACACACACACACACACTCACGTCCACACACACACACACACACACACACACACACACACTCACGTCCACACACACACACACTCACGTCCACACACACACACACACTCACGTCCACACACACACACACACACTCACGTCCACACACACACACACACACACACTTCAACCAGTTATTTGGCTCAGTTTAGCGTTTTGATCCTCAGTGAATGCGTCCCAGAGTTATTTCTTTAGCCTAAATCAGGCGTGTTAAGTAGTGTAAATGAGAGCAGCCTGCTAGCCCTTTGGACTGACTGATAAAACCCCCCCTCAGGGTTTGCTGGAGGAAGCAGCTTTCCTAATCGGGGAGATTTGAGCCGGTCTCTACTCTCTCTGGTTTCTGATCACAGTGTGTCAAAATGGGACAGCTTTTGTAAAGTGGTAATGAGAAATAAATCATTCCATTTAATCTGCAGAAATACTCTGCTTATTGCTTTTAAGTCTGCTTGATGGAAAACATCATGATGGGAGGGAGGGAGGGAGGGAGGGGAGGGGGAGGGAGGAGGGAGAGAGGGAGAGAGGGTAGAGAGAGGGAGGGAGGGAGAGAGGGGGCAGAGAAGAGGGAGGGAGGGAGGGAGGGAGAGGGGGTAGAGAAGAGGGAGGGAGGGAGGGAGAGAGGGGTAGAGAAGAGGGAGGGAGGGAGGGAGGGAGGGGGAGAGGGAGGGAGGGAGAGAGGGAGGGAGGGAGGGAGGGAGGGAGAGGTAGAAAAGAGGGAGGGAGAGAGGGAGGGAGGGGGGTAGAGAAAGAGGGAGGGGAGAGAAAGAGGGAGAGGGAGGGAGGGAGGAGAGAGAGAGAGAGAGAGAGAGAGAGAGAGAGAGAGAGAGAATGAAGAAGTGAGGGATGCAGAAAGATGAAGGGAGATATGATTAAGTGTAAATAGTTCCGTTGCTTATAGATGTGTTTGACAGAGTGGATATGTATTACTGTGTCCCAAATAGACCAGAGTCCTATATGCTGACAGAGTGGATATGTATTACTGTGTCCCTAATAGACCAGAGTCCTATATGCTGACAGAGTGGATATGTATTACTGTGTCCCTAATAGACCAGAGTCCTATATGCTGACAGAGTGGATATGTATTACTGTGTCCCTAATAGACCAGAGTCCTATATGCTGACAGAGTGGATATGTATTACTGTGTCCCTAATAGACCAGAGTCCTATATGCTGACAGAGTGGATATGTATTGATCCCTAATAGACCAGAGTCCTATATGCTGACAGAGTGGATATGTATTACTGTGTCCCTAATAGACCAGAGTCCTATATGCTGACAGAGTGGATATGTATTACTGTGTCCCTAATAGACCAGAGTCCTATATGCTGACAGAGTGGATATGTATTACTGTGTCCCAAATAGACCAGAGTCCTATATGCTGACAGAGTGGATATGTATTACTGTGTCCCAAATAGACCAGAGTCCTATATGCTGACAGAGTGGATATGTATTACTGTGTCCCTAATAGACCAGAGTCCTATATGCTGACAGAGTGGATATGTATTACTGTGTCCCAAATAGACCAGAGTCCTATATGCTGAGAGAGTGGATATGTATTACTGTGTCCCTAATAGACCAGAGTCCTATATGCTGACAGAGTGGATATGTATTACTGTGTCCCTAATAGACCAGAGTCCTATATGCTGACAGAGTGGATATGTATTACTGTGTCCCTAATAGACCAGAGTCCTATATGCTGACAGAGTGGATATGTATTACTGTGTCCCTAATAGACCAGAGTCCTATATGCTGACAGAGTGGATATGTATTACTGTGTCCCTAATAGACCAGAGTCCTATATGCTGACAGAGTGGATATGTATTACTGTGTCCCAAATAGACCAGAGTCCTATATGCTGACAGAGTGGATATGTATTACTGTGTCCCTAATAGACCAGAGTCCTATATGCTGACAGAGTGGATATGTATTACTGTGTCCCAAATAGACCAGAGTCCTATATGCTGAGAGAGTGGATATGTATTACTGTGTCCCTAATAGACCAGAGTCCTATATGCTGACAGAGTGGATATGTATTACTGTGTCCCTAATAGACCAGAGTCCTATATGCTGACAGAGTGGATATGTATTACTGTGTCCCTAATAGACCAGAGTCCTATATGCTGACAGAGTGGATATGTATTACTGTGTCCCTAATAGACCAGAGTCCTATATGCTGACAGAGTGGATATGTATTACTGTGTCCCTAATAGACCAGAGTCCTATATGCTGACAGAGTGGATATGTATTACTGTGTCCCTAATAGACCAGAGTCCTATATGCTGACAGAGTGGATATGTATTACTGTGTCCCAAATAGACCAGAGTCCTATATGCTGACAGAGTGGATATGTATTACTGTGTCCCAAATAGACCAGAGTCCTATATGCTGACAGAGTGGATATGTATTTTGTGTCCCTAATAGACCAGAGTCCTATATGCTGACAGAGTGGATATGTATTACTGTGTCCCTAATAGACCAGAGTCCTATATGCTGACAGAGTGGATATGTATTACTGTGTCCCTAATAGACCAGAGTCCTATATGCTGACAGAGTGGATATGTATTGTTGTGTCCCAAATGGCTCCCTATAACAACCGTTCACACATTTAAATGCCATCAAAAGCAAAGGGAGTAGATAAAGATGATGGATAAATTCATATAAGATTATTATTATTATTTATTTTTTATGTTAACTCTGCAGAATGTGAAATGGGATTGGAATAAGTAAGAGCATATTCGTTTTTCTTCGGATAAAGAGAATTAGGATTAGGGATTTTATTTGGTCAGACACACAGTACATGATTGAGTTGCCATGTCTCGTTGATCTTCTCGGTATGACTGAGTATTAGACGTTTCTAGTGAGCTGACTGGCCATACACACACAGAGACTTATGATCAAACTCCTATGGATCGCCGTCTCTCTCTCAAGTGTGTCCTTACACCCCGTCTCTCTCTCACGCGTGTCCTTACACCCGTCTCTCTCTCTCACGCGTGTCCTTACACCCGTCTCTCTCTCTCACGCGTGTCCTTACACCGTCTCTCTCACGCGTGTCCTTACACCCGTCTCTCTCACGCGTGTCCTTACACCCGTCTCTCTCACGCGTGTCCTTACACCCGTCTCTCTCTCACGCGTGTCCTTACACCCGTCTCTCTCTCTCACGCGTGTCCTTACACCCGTCTCTCTCTCACGCGTGTCCTTACACCCGTCTCTCTCACGCGTGTCCTTACACCCTTCTCTCTCACGCGTGTCCTTACACCCCGTCTCTCTCTCACGCGTGTCCTTACACCCGTCTCTCTCTCACGCGTCCTTACACCCGTCTCTCTCTCACGCGTGTCTTTACACCCCGTCTCTCTCTCACGCGTGTCCTTACACCCGTCTCTCTCACGCGTGTCCTTACACCCGTCTCTCTCTCTCTTCACGCGTGTCCTTACACCGTCTCTCTCTCACGCGTCCTTACACCCGTCTCTCTCTCACGCGTGTCTTTACCCCTCTCTCTCTCACGCGTGTCCTTACACCCGTCTCTCTCTCACGCGTGTCTTTACACCCGTCTCTCTCTCACGCGTGTCCTTACACCCATATCTCTCTCACGCGTGTCCTTACACCCGTCTCTCTCTCACGCGTGTCCTTACACCCATCTCTCTCACGCGTGTCCTTACACCCCGTCTCTCTCTCACGCGTGTCCTTACACCCGTCTCTCTCTCACGCGTGTCCTTACACCCCGTCTCTCTCTCACGCGTGTCCTTACACCCGTCTCTCTCTCACGCGTGTCCTTACACCCCGTCTCTCTCACGCGTGTCCTTACACCCCGTCTCTCTCTCACGCGTGTCCTTACACCCGTCTCTCTCTCTCACGCGTGTCTTTACACCCGTCTCTCTCTCACGCGTGTCCTTACACCCGTCTCTCTCTCACGCGTGTCCTTACACCCGTCTCTCTCTCACGCGTGTCCTTACACCCGTCTCTCTCTCACGCGTGTCCTTACACCCGTCTCTCTCTCACGCGTGTCCTTACACCCGTCTCTCTCTCACGCGTGTCCTTACACCCGTCTCTCTCTCACGCGTGTCCTTACACCCGTCTCTCTCTCACGCGTGTCCTTACACCCGTCTCTCTCTCACGCGTGTCCTTACACCCGTCTCTATATAACATTCTAGTGTACTTAGTGAGATCGGTATGACCGAATGACTGCCTCAAGACGGCCATGTACTTCACAAGGACGTGATGAAGCTACTACTGTAATTGGACTACATGGTGATGCCCTATATGTCCAGACCATTTCCCCCAGTATAGTTATTAGGCCTAGATCACCTGTTGTTATGAACCTGGACCAGTATAATAGACTGACTGTTATTGGACCAGTATAATAGACTGCCTGTTATTGGACCAGTATAGACTGCCTGTTATTGGACCAGTATATAGACTGCCTGTTATTGGACCAGTATAGACTGCCTGTTATTGGACCAGTATATAGACTGCCTGTTATTGGACCAGTATAGACTGCCTGTTATTGGACCAGTATATAGACTGCCTGTTATTGGACCAGTATAGACTGCCTGTTATTGGACCAGTATATACTGCCTGTTATTGGACCAGTATATAGACTGCCTGTTATTGGACCAGTATAGACTGCCTGTTATTGGACCAGTATATAGACTGCCTGTTATTGGACCAGTATAGACTGCCTGTTATTGGACCAGTATAGACTGTACATGTTATTGGACCAGTATAGACTGCCTGATATTGGACCAGTATAGACTGCCTGTTATTGGACCAGTATAGACTGTACCTGTTATTAGACCAGTATAGACTGCCTGTTATTGGACCAGTATAGACTGCCTGTTATTGGACCAGTATAGACTGTACCTGTTATTAGACCAGTATAGACTGTACATGTTATTGGACCAGTATAGACTGTACATGTTATTGGACCTGTATAGACTGCCTGTTATTAGACCAGTATAGACTGTACCTGTTATTGGACCAGTATAGACTGTACATGTTATTGGACCAGTATAGACTGTACCTGTTATTAGACCAGTATAGAATGTACATGTTATTGGACCAGTATAGACTGCCTGTTATTGGACCAGTATAGACTGTACCTGTTATGGACCAGTATAGACTGCCTGTTATTGGACCAGTATAGAATGTACATGTTATTGGACCAGTATAGACTGCCTGTTATTGGACCAGTATAGACTGTCCCTGTTATTGGACCAGTATAGACTGTCCCTGTTATTGGACCAGTATAGACTGTACATGTTATTGGACCAGTATAGACTGTACCTGTTATTAGACCAGTATAGACTGTACCTGTTATTGGACCAGTATAGAATGTACATGTTATTGGACCAGTATAGACTGCCTGTTAATGGACCAGTATAGACTGCCTGTTAATGGACCAGTATAGACTGTACATGTTATTGGACCAGTATAGACTGCCTGTTAATGGACCAGTATAGACTGTAAATGTTATTGGACCAGTATAGACTGTACCTGTTATTAGACCAGTATAGACTGTACCTGTTATTGGACCAGTATAGACTGTACATGTTATTGGACCAGTATAGACTACCTGTTATTGGACCAGTATAGACTGCCTGTTATTGGACCAGTATAGACTGTACCTGTTATTGGACCAGTATAGACTACCTGTTATTGGACCAGTATAGACTGTACCTGTTATTAGACCAGTATAGACTGCCTGTTATTGGACCAGTATAGACTGTACCTGTTATTAGACCAGTATAGACTGTACCTGTTATTGGACCAGTATAGAATGTACATGTTATTGGACCAGTATAGACTGCCTGTTATTGGACCAGTATAGACTGTACCTGTTATTGGACCAGTATAGACTGTACCTGTTATTAGACCAGTATAGACTGTACCTGTTATTAGACCAGTATAGACTGTACCTGTTATTAGACCAGTATAGACTGTACCTGTTATTAGACCAGTATAGAATGTACATGTTATTGGACCAGTATAGACTGTACATGTTATTGGACCAGTATAGACTACCTGTTATTGGACCAGTATAGACTGCCTGTTATTGGACCAGTATAGACTGTACCTGTTATTGGACCAGTATAGACTACCTGTTATTAGACCAGTATAGACTGTACCTGTTATTGGACCAGTATAGACTACCTGTTATTGGACCAGTATAGACTGTACCTGTTATTAGACCAGTATAGACTGTACCTGTTATTGGACCAGTATAGACTACCTGTTATTAGACCAGTATAGACTGTACCTGTTATTGGACCAGTATAGACTACCTGTTATTGGACCAGTATAGACTGTACCTGTTATTAGACCAGTATAGACTACCTGTTATTGGACCAGTATAGACTGTACCTGTTATTAGACCAGTATAGACTGCCTGTTATTGGACCAGTATAGACTGTACCTGTTATTAGACCAGTATAGACTGTACCTGTTATTGGACCAGTATAGACTGTACCTGTTATTGGACCAGTATAGACTGTACCTGTTATTAGACCAGTATAGACTGCCTGTTATTGGACCAGTATAGACTGTACCTGTTATTGGACCAGTATAGACTGTACCTGTTATTGGACCAGTATAGACTGTACCTGTTATTAGACCAGTATAGACTGTACATGTTATTGGACCAGTATAGACTGTACATGTTATTGGACCAGTATAGACTGTACCTGTTATTAGACCAGTATAGACTGTACCTGTTATCAGACCAGTATAGACTGTACCTGTTATTGGACCAGTATAGACTGCCTGTTATTAGACCAGTATAGACTGCCTGATATTGGACCAGTATAGACTGTACCTGTTATTGGACCAGTATAGACTGTACCTCTTATTTAATAATGGGACCTTAAAGATCTCTGAAAACACTTTTCAAATACAGTATATGTCAGAACTTCATAGAACAAATCAATTTAGGGGATTCAGCTGGAGATGTGGCAATGCTACTACTACTACTACCACTACTACTCATCCCCCCTCTCATCCTTTCTCTCATCCATCCTCTCATTCCTCCTCTCATTCTTCCCTTCTCTCATCCATCCTCTCATTCCTCCTGTCATCCATCCCTTCTCTCATTCCTCCTCTCATTCTTCCCTTCTCTCATTCATCCTCTCATTCATCCTCTCATTCCTCCTCTCATCCATCTCATCATCCCTTCTCTCATCCCTCCTATCATCCCTTCTCCTCTCGTCCAGACAGACATCCCTATCCTGGTCAGAGACAGTAAAGCACCGATGTTATTAACATGTCACTGCATGCTATTAGGCCCAATTTAGTCACCCAGGACACCTCCTCAGTCCTCCTCCTCTGCCTGACTCCCAGCTTCCCCCAGCCCTCATCTACTGCTCTCTCCCCGACTCCCAGCTTCCCCCAGCCCTCATCTACTGCTCTCTCCCGACTCCCAGCTTCCCCCAGCCCTCATCTACTGCTCTCTCCCTGACTCCCAGCTTCCCCCAGCCCTCATCTACTGCTCTCACCCTGACTCTCAGCTTCCCCCAGCCCTCATCTACTGCTCTCTCCCTGACTCCTAGCTTCCCCAGCCATCATCTACTGCTCTCTCCCTGACTCCCAGCTTCCCCCAGCCCACATCTACTGCTCTCTCCCTGACTCCCAGCTTCCCCCAGCCCTCATCTACTGCTCTCTCTGCCCGACTCCCAGCTTCCCCCAGCCCTCATCTACTGCTCTCTCTGCCCGACTCCCAGCTTCCTCCAGCCCTCATCTACTGCTCTCTCTGCCCGACTCCCAGCTTCCCCAGCCCTCATCTACTGCTCTCTCCTGACTCCCAGCTTCCCCCAGCCCTCATCTACTGCTCTCTCCCTGACTCCCAGCTTCCCCCAGCCATCATCTACTGCTCTCTCCCTGACTCCCAGCTTCCCCAGACCTCATCTACTACTCTCTCCCTGACTCCCAGCTTCCCCCAGCCATCATCTACTGCTCTCTCCCTGACTCCCAGCTTCCCCCAGCCCTCATCTACTGCTCTCTCTCCCTGACTCCGACTCCCCCAGACCTCATCTACTGCTCTCTCCCTGACTCCCAGCTTCCCCAGCCCTCATCTACTGCTCTCTCCCTGACTCCCAGCTTCCCCCAGCCCTCATCTACTGCTTTTCCACCTTGCTAGCCAGCCCAGTTAGTCAGTATGTGGTGTGGTAGAGAAGATGAAGGGTTAGTGATGGTGGAGGAGGAAGCGGAGGATTTTAAAGTTATGATGGGGGGGGCTGCAGTGTGTACTGTGTCTATGTCTTAGTGATGGGGGGAGGAAACACAGTGTGTACTGTGTCTATGTCTTAGTGATGGGGGGCTGCAGTGTGTACCTTGTCTATGTCTTCACACTCAGAGCCCTCTTGGAGGTACGCTGGTAATTGAAAATGTATATTACAATACAATCCTCTCGGTCCTCCCACGCCACACACACACACGCACCACACAAACACACACTCCCGCTCCACACACACACACACACACACACACGGCGTTCATTCAGCGTTCAGAACCATTATCTTTCCTTAATGAAGAGTGCGTCGAGGCTCCCGCTCTGCACCCAGGTTTTAATGTTCATTTAAATGATCAACTTTACTGATTACTGTCACCGTTTAATTACTGAGCTGGCTGGATAAGCTTGACCCCCTGTTAGAGAGATCAAGTGGTGGTCTGGAAGGTTCTGTGGAGGCCTCAGTACCGTCACACAGCTCTACAGTATATCCCCCCACCTCTACAGTACACCCCCCAGTATACCCCCCCCCAGTATATCCCCCCTCTACAGTATACCCCCCAGTATATTCCCCCCTCTACAGTACACCCCCTCTACAGTATACCCCCCAGTATACCCCCCCCAGTATATCCCCCGCCCCCAGTATACCCCCCTCTACAGTATACCCCCCAGTATATCCCCCAGTATATCCCCCAGTATATCCCGCCCCCCAGTATACCCCCTGACATATTAGGAATATGTAGGTTTGTGTTTGTTTTGGTATATGATTGAGCTGATCTAAAGCAGAGACAGTGGGATGTTTCCCAGAGGAATGTAGCAATGCCCCCTGGGGGTATTTACTGTCTGTTCTGTGTCTGAAAGGTTGAACACTGTTCATCTCGTTTTAAAGGTGCAATATGCAGAAATCACTCCTCCATTTCCTGTTTGCTAAAATTGGAATAATTTGCTTAATTTTGGTTTATTTTTGTTTGTTTTGTGACAAAACAAGTCATTTATAATGTAGAGAACAGTGGCGTTTAAGATGAGGGAGGAGCCTTGTGTCTATTACATCCTATTGGATGACTGTCATTCATATTCACCCAGTTCAGTGATAGGTTTAGGATATTGTCATTCATATTCACCCAGTTCAGTGATAGGTGAATTTGTTCTGGTCGGCCAAAAGTTACAATTTGCAGCTTTGACAACATGCTCAATCCCAGGTATCCAGGCTTCTGTGGCTGTCAGTCTCCTGTACACACACACACACACACACACACACACACACACACACACACACACACACACACACACGGAGACAGACACAACATAACACAAGATGACCCAGGATGACCTAGATCAGAACAATCTGAATCACAGATACGTAAGCAATAAGGCACGTGTGGTATATGGCCACTATATCACGGGGATGTTCATAGCCACGACACAACGCAGAGTGCCTGGATTACAGCCCATAGCCGTGATAGATTAGGCATATACCAAAAACCCTCTAGGTGTCTTATTATAAACTATTTACCGATGTCATTTTAACCGTAAAAATACATGTGTTGTCATACCCATGGTATACGGTCTGATATAACACGACTGTCAGCCAATCAGCTTTCAGGCTCGAACCACCCAGTTTATAATATAGAATAGAATGCTCCACCAAACCACCCAGTTTATAATATAGAATATAATGCTCCGACCAAACCACCCAGTTTATAATATAGAATAAATGCTCGACCAAACCACCCAGTTTATAATATAGAATGCTCCGACCAAACCACCCAGTTTATAATATAGAATAGAATACTCCGACCAAACCACCCAGTTTATAATATAGAATAGAATTCTCCAACCAAACCACCCAGTTTATAATATAGAATAGAATGCTCGACCAAACCACCCAGTTTATAATATAGAATGCTCCGACCAAACCACCCAGTTTATAATATAGAATATAATTCTCCAACCAAACCACCCAGTTTATAATATAGAATAGAATGCTCTAACCAAACCACCCAGTTTATAATATAGAATAGAATGCTCCGACCAAACCACCCGGTTTATAATATAGAATAGAATGCTCCGACCAAACCACCCAGTTTATAATATAGAATGCTCCAGAATATAGAATGCTCCGACCAAACCACCCAGTTTATAATATAGAATATAATGCTCCAACCAAAACCACCCGGTTTATAATATAGAATAGAATGTTCCGACCAAACCACCCGGTTTATAATATAGAATAGAATTCTCCAACCAAACCACCCAGTTTATAATATAGAATATAATGCTCCAACCAAACCACCCAGTTTATAATATAGAATAGAATGCTCCAACCAAACCACCCGGTTTATAATATAGAATAGAATGCTCCGACCAAACCACCCAGTTTATAATATAGAATAGAATGCTCCGACCAAACCACCCAGTTTATAATATAGAATAGAATGCTCCGACCAAACCACCCAGTTTATAATATAGAATAGAATGCTCCGACCAAACCACCCAGTTTATAATATAGAATAGAATGCTCCGACCAAACCACCCAGTTTATAATATAGAATAGAATGCTCCGACCAAACCACCCAGTTTATAATATAGAATAGAATGCTCCGACCAAACCACCCAGTTTATAATATAGAATAGAATGCTCTGACCAAACCACTGGGTTTATAATATAGAATAGAATTCTCCAACCAAACCACCCGGTTTATAATATAGAATAGAATGCTCCGACCAAACCACCCGGTTTATAATATAGAATAGAATGCTCCGACCAAACTACCAAAACATTCTGCTGACTTCCAAAAGAATGTCTGGAAAGTCAGGAATCAGCATGACTCATGGGAACGTTCCATCATTATTTGGGTCAGTCCTATTTAGATAAAACCGGAACAACACAGTTTGTCTGATTACGTACATAACATTTGATTCTTTCCTCCAATGTTGTTTTCATTTCCAGAGTAAAGCTTTTCCCCCATACGGTCTGACTCAGAGGTAGTGTTTGACACCTGTTTGTCTCTTGCGGTCTTCGATCGGCTACAGCTGGTGTTTATCAACACCCAGAAACATTTTCAAGTGTCCAGCTGATTTCCTCAAAGGCTAATCTCACATCTAAACAAACACTCATTTTCTTATCAGCAGCGACGCTTACAGAGGCTGTCCATTGTCAGGGGCTGTGGTAGGGTGAGAGCGTAAATTCCTAGACAGTAAGAAAGATGCGCACACACACAAAGACATTGGTTGCTCGGTCCTCTCCTCTCAGGACGTTGTGTCCAGGAACACACAGCAGCTCTATGGTTGGTCCTCTCAGGACGTTGTGTCCAGGAACACACAGCAGCTCTATGGTTGGTCTTCTCAGGACGCAGTGTCCAGGAACACACAGCAGCTCTATGGTTGGTCCTCTCAGGACGTTGTGTCCAGGAACACACAGCAGCTCTATGGTTTGGTCCTCTCAGGACGTTGTGTCCAGGAACACACAGCAGCTCTATGTTCGGTCCTCTCCTCTCAGGATGTTGTGTCCAGGAACACACAGCAGCTCTATGGTCGGTCCTCTCAGGACGTTGTGTCCAGGAACACACAGCAGCTCTATGGTTGGTCCTCTCAGGACGTTGTGTCCAGGAACACACAGCAGCTCTATGGTCGGTCCTCTCAGGACGTTGTGTCCAGGAACACACAGCAGCTCTATGGTTGGTCCTCTCAGGACGTTGTGTCCAGGAACACACAGCAGCTCTATGGTTGGTCCTCTCAGGACGTTGTGTCCAGGAACACACAGCAGCTCTATGGTCGGTCCTCTCAGGACGTTGTGTCCAGGAACACACAGCAGCTCTATGGTTGGTCCTCTCAGGACGTTGTGTCCAGGAACACACAGCAGCTTTATGGTCGGTCCTCTCAGGACGTTGTGTCCAGGAACACACAGCAGCTCTATGGTCGGTCCTCTCAGGACGTTGTGTCCAGGAACACACAGCAGCTCTATGGTCGGTCCTCTCAGGACGTTGTGTCCAGGAACACACAGCAGCTCAATGGTTGGTCCTCTCAGGACGTTGTGTCCAGGAACACACAGCAGCTCTATGGTCGGTCCTCTCAGGACGTTGTGTCCAGGAACACACAGCAGCTCTATGGTCGGTCCTCTCAGGACGTTGTGTCCAGGAACACACAGCAGCTCTATGGTCGGTCCTCTCAGGACGTTGTGTCCAGGAACACACAGCAGCCACATCAGATGAACACTGCCCACTTCAGATCCCTCTCAACCTCTCCCTCCATCTCTCTGGCGCAGCGGCTGTGTGTGTCCAGTCGGCCGTGTGTGACTGTGTGCAGCCCTGATTGCTCTCTAGATGATTGAGTGCCCTTGTCTATCCGTCCGTCTGTCTGTCTTGGGCTCCGACCTCAATGTGTTGGCATTTCACTTACAACTCCTGCATACATTCACTGCTCCCATTGTGAAGCCCTATTTCCCTATAGAGTGCACTACTTTTGACCAGGGCGAATAGGACTCAGCAGTAGTGCACTATGTAGGGAATAGGGTGCCCCATGGATGCTGTCTCTCTTTCCCTTGCCTGCGTCTGCTACTCCAGAGGTGGTCTGGGTATGAAGGGTACTTGTGCCCCTCAGACAGGATGCTGGTAAATAGCTTCAGGTCGCTGGGGTGAAGCTGTTGATTCATTAACTCTCTCTCTCTCTCTTCTCTCTCTCTCTACTATCTTTCTACTCTCTCTCTCTCTCTCTACTCTCTTTCTACTCTCTCTCTCTCTCTCTACTCTCTTTCTACTCTCTCTCTACTCTCTTTCTCTCTACTCTCTCTCTACTCTCTTTCTCTCTACTCTCTCTTTCTCTCTCTCTCTCTCTCTACTCTCTTTCTCTATCTACTATCTTTCTCTCCTCTCTCTCTACTCTCTTTCTCTCTCTCCCCCCTCTCTCTCTCTCTACTCTCTTTCTACTCTCTCTCTCTCTACTCTCTTTCTACTCTCTCTCTACTCTCTTTCTCTCTAATCTCTCTCTCCGTCTCTCTCTCTCTCTCTCTCTCTCTCTTTCTCTCTACTCTCTTTCTCTCGACTCCCCCTCTCTCTCTCTATCTTTCTACTCTCTTTCTCTCCTCTCTCTATTTCTCTCTACTCTCTTTCTCTCCTCTCTCTATCGCTCGCTCTCTCTCTCTAATCTCTTTCTCTCTACTCTCTCTCTCTGTCTCTCTAATCTCTCCTCTCTTCTACAGCATGATGTCATTCACTACAGCTAGCAACTGGTGTTATTCAGTAATGACAGATTCCTAGTGATCTACCTCTCATTTCCACCCAGAATTCCCTTCTTGGCAGATGAGGCTTCTCATCTTTCTCTACAGAATAATGTGTCTGTCTGGCAGGACGGTGCAGTGGAGGAAATCATGTCGCGTCGACTTGCAGTGGAGGGGAAATCATGTCGCGTCGACTTGCAGTGGAGGGAAATCATGTCGCGTCGACTTGCAGTGGAGGGAAATCATGTCGCGTCGACTCTCCTGTTAATGTAGTGTGTTATGTTCTTAACTGGGCTCCTTTCGACATAGACTTACCTTCATTAATGTAGGATTATGTACACACTACATTATACTATGTACACACTACATTATACTATGTACACACTACATTAGTGGAGGAAACACTATGTACACACTACATTATACTACGTACACACTACATTATACTATGTACACACTACATTATACTATGTACACACTACATTAGTGGAGGAAACACTACGTACACACTACATTATACTATGTACACACTACATTATACTATGTACACACTACATTAGTGGAGGAAACACTATGTACACACTACATTATACTATGTACACACTACATTATACTATGTACACACTACATTAGTGGAGGAAACACTATGTACACACTACATTATACTATGTACACACTACATTATACTATGTACACACTACATTATACTATGTACACACTACATTATACTATGTACACACTACATTATACTATGTACACACTACATTAGTGGAGGAAACACTATGTACACACTACATTATACTACGTACACTACATTATACTATGTACACACTACATTAGTGGAGGAAACACTATGTACACACTACATTATACTATGTACACACTACATTATACTATGTACACACTACATTAGTGGAGGAAACACTATGTACACACTACATTATACTATGTACACACTACATTAGTGGAGGAAACACTATGTACACACTACATTAGTGGAGGAAACACTATGTACACACTACATTATACTATGTACACACTACATTAGTGGAGGAAACACTATGTACACACTACATTATACTATGTACACACTACATTATACTATGTACACACTACATTATACACTATGTACACACTACATTATACTATGTACACACTACATTAGTGGAGGAAACACTATGTACACACTACATTACACTATGTACACTACATTAGGAGGTGGAAGGCGGAGGTGGAAGGGCGGGGTAGAAGAGTGGAGGTTTTAGCGGCAGAGGTAGAGGGGCGGGGTGGAGTAAAGGGGTGGAGTTTTGACAGTTCCTCAGAGAACACAGCAGCCTGCCCACCACAGCTAAAACCATGATGATCAATACTAACTTTATTTACAGACCTGACCTTTCTGAGACCAGGGCCCAATCCTCTGAAGTGTCTCTGCCTCTTCTCTCTTCTTTCTCTCTCTCTCCAACCTCATCTCTCTCTCTCTCCAACCTCATCTCTCTCTCTCTCTCTCTCTCTCTCTCTCTCTCTCTCTCTCTCTCTCTCTCTCTCTCTCTCTCTCTCCAACCTCATCTCTCTCTCTCTCTCTCTCTCTCCAACCTCATCTCTCTCTCTCTCTCTCTCTCTCTCTCCAACCTCATCTCTCTCTCTCTCTCTCTCTCTCTCTCTCTCTCTCTCTCTCTCTCTCTCTCTCTCTCTCTCTCTCTCTCTCTCTCTCTCTCTCAACTCTCTCTCTCTCTCTCCAACCTCATCTCTCTCTCTCTCTCTCTCTCTCTCTCTCTCTCTCTCTCTCTCTCTCTCTCTCTCTCTCTCTCTCTCTCCCTCCCTCCCTCCCACCCCAGCTCCTTCCACCCATTCATTCCCAGCACCTCTATCCCCTCCCTGTGCATTGTAAATCCACTCACGCCTGCACACAGCAGTGTATGCACACGGGCAGAGAGAGAGATGTAATTTCAACACATCTGTTCCAATATGCCTTTCAGATCAAGTCTCTGCTGGTTGCCTGCTATAACAGCCGAGTGTTTGACAGGTATTTTATCCCTAAAGGACACAACAGATGGTATTTATTACGGACCCAGTGGACATTTTTGTAGCTTTTAAAGCTCGTATTTTTTGGGGGTATTCTGTATTTTCTTTCTAAACATTATAAATAAGGACATTCATCTCTCATAAAATATTATACAGGCCAACAATCTTTAAGAATGGTGCCGGTCAAGTGCCCTGAACATCAATTTGGACAAAGACAAAGGAGCTGATCATCAATGGCAGCAACCTGCCGATGTCCCAACCACTGTCTCTGAACGACCAACAGGGGGAGGAGGTTGAGTGTTTTAAATACCTCGGGGGAGACATTGATGACAAGCCGAGCTTTACAGAGAATGCGGACTGCATTTTGTTTTTATAAGCAACAGTACAGCAGTCTGGTGAGGAGCATCCCTCACTTTCAATATGACAGTCTGGTGGGGAGCATCCCTCACGTTCAATATGACAGTCTGGTGAGGAGCATCCCTCACGTTCAAGATGACAGTCTGGTGAGGAGCATCCCTCACGTTCAATATGACAGTCTGGTGGGGAGCATCCCTCACGTTCAAGATGGCAGTCTGGTGAGGAGCATCCCTCACTTTCAATATGACTGTCTGGTGGGGAGCATCCCTCACTTTCAATATGACAGTCTGGTGAGGAGCATCCCTCACGTTCAATATGACAGTCTGGTGAGGAGCATCCCTCACGTTCAAGATGACAGTCTGGTGAGGAGCATCCCTCACTTTCAATATGACAGTCTGGTGAGGAGCATCCCTCACGTTCAAGATGACAGTCTGGTGAGGAGCATCCCTCACATTCAAGATGACAGTCTGGTGGGGAGCATCCCTCACGTTCAAGATGGCAGTCTGGTGAGGAGCATCCCTCACGTTCAAGATGACTGTCTGGTGGGGAGCATCCCTCACTTTCGATATGACAGTCTGGTGAGGAGCATCCCTCACTTTCAATATGACTGTCTGGTGGGGAGCATCCCTCACTTTCGATATGACAGTCTGGTGAGGAGCATCCCTCACTTTCAATATGACTGTCTGGTGGGGAGCATCCCTCACTTTCGATATGACAGTCTGGTGGGGGAGCATCCCTCACACTCAATATGACAGTCTGGTGAGGAGCATCCCTCACTTTCAATATGACAGTCTGGTGAGGAGCATCCCTCACTTTCAATATGCCAGTCTGGTGAGGAGCATCCCTCACTTTCGATATGACAGTCTGGTGAGGAGCATCCCTCACTTTCAATATGACAGTCTGGTGAGGAGCATCCCTCACTTTCGATATGACAGTCTGGTGAGGAGCATCCCTCACTTTCAATATGACAGTCTGGTGGGGAGCATCCCTCACTTTCGATATGACAGTCTGGTGAGGAGCATCCCTCACGCTCAAGATGACAGTCTGGTGAGGAGCATCCCTCACTTTCAATATGACAGTCTGGTGGGGAGCATCCTCACTTTCGATATGACAGTCTGGTGAGGAGCATCCCTCACTTTCAATATGACAGTCTGGTGAGGAGCATCCCTCACTTTCAATATGACAGTCTGGTGGGGAGCATCCTCACTTTCAATATGACAGTCTGGTGAGGAGCATCCCTCACACTCAAGATGACAGTCTGGTGAGGAGCATCCCTCACGTTCAAGATGACAGTCTGGTGAGGAGCATCCCTCACGTTCAATATGACAGTCTGGTGAGGAGCATCCCTCACTTTCAATATGACAGTCTGGTGGGGAGCATCCCTCACGTTCAAGATGACAGTCTGGTGAGGAGCATCCCTCACATTCAAGATGACAGTCTGGTGAGGAGCATCCCTCACATTCAAGATGACAGTCTGGTGAGGAGCATCCCTCACGTTCAAGATGACAGTCTGGTGGGGAGCATCCCTCACGTTCAATATGACAGTCTGGTGGGGGAGCATCCCTCACACTCAATATGACAGTCTGGTGAGGAGCATCCCTCACATTCAAGATGACAGTCTGGTGAGGAGCATCCCTCACATTCAAGATGACAGTCTGGTGAGGAGCATCCCTCACGTTCAAGATGACAGTCTGGTGAGGAGCATCCCTCACACTCAATATGACAGTCTGGTGGGGAGCATCCCTCACATTCAATATGACAGTCTGGGGAGGAGCATCCCTCACTTTCAATATGACAGTCTGGTGAGGAGCATCCCTCACTTTCAATATGACAGTCTGGTGGGGAGCATCCCTCACATTCAAGATGACAGTCTGGTGGGGAGCATCCCTCACATTCAAGATGACAGTCTGGTGGGGGAGCATCCCTCACATTCAAGATGACAGTCTGGTGAGGAGCATCCCTCACGTTCAAGATGACAGTCTGGTGAGGAGCATCCCTCACATTCAAGATGACAGTCTGGTGAGGAGCATCCCTCACGTTCAAGATGACAGTCTGGTGGGGAGCATCCCTCACGTTCAATATGACAGTCTGGTGGGGGAGCATCCCTCACATTCAAGATGACAGTCTGGTGGGGAGCATCCCTCACTTTCAATATGACAGTCTGGTGAGGAGCATCCCTCACTTTCGATATGACAGTCTGGTGAGGAGCATCCCTCACTTTCAATATGACAGTCTGGTGGGGAGCATCCCTCACTTTCGATATGACAGTCTGGTGAGGAGCATCCCTCACGCTCAAGATGACAGTCTGGTGAGGAGCATCCCTCACTTTCAATATGACAGTCTGGTGGGGAGCATCCCTCACTTTCGATATGACAGTCTGGTGAGGAGCATCCCTCACTTTCAATATGACAGTCTGGTGAGGAGCATCCCTCACTTTCAATATGACAGTCTGGTGGGGAGCATCCCTCACTTTCAATATGACAGTCTGGTGAGGAGCATCCCTCACACTCAAGATGACAGTCTGGTGAGGAGCATCCCTCACGTTCAAGATGACAGTCTGGTGAGGAGCATCCCTCACGTTCAATATGACAGTCTGGTGAGGAGCATCCCTCACTTTCAATATGACAGTCTGGTGGGGAGCATCCCTCACGTTCAAGATGACAGTCTGGTGAGGAGCATCCCTCACATTCAAGATGACAGTCTGGTGAGGAGCATCCCTCACATTCAAGATGACAGTCTGGTGAGGAGCATCCCTCACGTTCAAGATGACAGTCTGGTGGGGAGCATCCCTCACGTTCAATATGACAGTCTGGTGGGGGAGCATCCCTCACACTCAATATGACAGTCTGGTGAGGAGCATCCCTCACATTCAAGATGACAGTCTGGTGAGGAGCATCCCTCACATTCAAGATGACAGTCTGGTGAGGAGCATCCCTCACGTTCAAGATGACAGTCTGGTGAGGAGCATCCCTCACGTTCAATATGACAGTCTGGTGGGGGAGCATCCCTCACACTCAATATGACAGTCTGGTGGGGAGCATCCCTCACATTCAATATGACAGTCTGGGGAGGAGCATCCCTCACTTTCAATATGACAGTCTGGTGAGGAGCATCCCTCACTTTCAATATGACAGTCTGGTGGGGAGCATCCCTCACATTCAAGATGACAGTCTGGTGGGGAGCATCCCTCACATTCAAGATGACAGTCTGGTGGGGGAGCATCCCTCACATTCAAGATGACAGTCTGGTGAGGAGCATCCCTCACGTTCAAGATGACAGTCTGGTGGGGGAGCATCCCTCACATTCAAGATGACAGTCTGGTGAGGAGCATCCCTCACGTTCAAGATGACAGTCTGGTGAGGAGCATCCCTCACATTCAAGATGACAGTCTGGTGAGGAGCATCCCTCACGTTCAAGATGACAGTCTGGTGGGGAGCATCCCTCACGTTCAATATGACAGTCTGGTGGGGGAGCATCCCTCACACTCAATATGACAGTCTGGTGAGGAGCATCCCTCACATTCAAGATGACAGTCTGGTGAGGAGCATCCCTCACATTCAAGATGACAGTCTGGTGAGGAGCATCCCTCACATTCAAGATGACAGTCTGGTGGGGAGCATCCCTCACATTCAAGATGACAGTCTGGTGAGGAGCATCCCTCACATTCAAGATGACAGTCTGGTGAGGAGCATCCCTCACGTTCAAGATGACAGTCGTTGTTAGTCAATATAATGGACTGACTGGTTTAAATGGTGTGATAGTATAATGGACTGGCTGGTTTAAATGGTGTGATAGTATAATGGACTGACTGGTTTAAATGGTGTGATAGTATAATGGACTGACTGGTTTAAATGGTGTGATAGTATAATGGACTGACTGGTTTAAATGGTGTGATATTATAATAGACTGACTGGTTTAAATAGTGTGATAGTATAATGGACTGACTGGTTTAAATGGTGTGATAGTATGATGGACTGACTGGTTTAAATGGTGTGATAGTATAATGGACTGACTGGTTTAAATGGTGTGATAGTATAATGGACTGACTGGTTTAAATGGTGTGATAGTATAATGGACTGACTGGTTTAAATGGTGTGATAGTATAATGGACTGACTGGTTTAAATGGTGTGATAGTATGATGGACTGACTGGTTTAAATGGTGTGATAGTATGATGGACTGGCTGGTTTAAATGGTGTGATAGTATGATGGACTGACTGGTTTAAATGGTGTGATAGTATGATGGACTGGCTGGTTTAAATGGTGTGATAGTATAATGGACTGACTGGTTTAAATAGTGTGATAGTATGATGGACTGACTGGTTTAAATAGTGTGATAGTATGATGGACTGACTGGTTTAAATAGTGTAATAGTATGATGGACTGACTGGTTTTAAATGGTGTGATAGTATAATGGACTGGCTGGTTTAAATAGTGTGATAGTATAATGGACTGACTGGTTTAAATGGTGTGATAGTATAATGGACTGACTGGTTTAAATAGTGTGATAGTATAATGGACTGACTGGTTTAAATGGTGTGATATTATAATGGACTGACTGGTTTTAATGGTGTGATATTATAATGGACTGACTGGTTTAAATAGTGTGATAGTATAATGGACTGACTGGTTTAAATGGTGTGATAGTATAATGGACTGACTGGTTTAAATGGTGTGATATTATAATGGACTGACTGGTTTAAATGGTGTGATATTATAATGGACTGACTGGTTTAAATGGTGTGATAGTATGATGGACTGACTGGTTTAAATGGTGTGATAGTATAATGGACTGACTGGTTAAAATAGTGTGATAGTCAATATAATGGACTGACTGGTTTAAATGGTGTGATAGTATAATGGACTGACTGGTTTTAAATGGTGTGATAGTATAATGGACTGACTGGTTTAAATGGTGTGATAGTATAATGGACTGGCTGGTTTAAATGGTGTGATAGTATAATGGACTGACTGGTTTAAATGGTGTGATAGTATAATGGACTGACTGGTTTAAATGGTGTGATAGTATAATGGACTGACTGGTTTAAATGGTGTGATAGTATGATGGACTGACTGGTTTAAATGGTGTGATAGTATGATGGACTGACTGGTTAAAATAGTGTGATAGTATAATGGACTGACTGGTTTAAATGGTGTGATAGTATAATGGACTGGCTGGTTTAAATGGTGTGATAGTATAATGGACTGACTGGTTTAAATGGTGTGATAGTATAATGGGCTGACTGGTTTAAATGGTGTGATATTATAATGGACTGACTGGTTTAAATGGTGTGATAGTATAATGGACTGACTGGTTTAAATGGTGTGATAGTATGATGGACTGACTGGTTTAAATGGTGTGATAGTATAATGGACTGACTGGTTTAAATGGTGTGATAGTCAATATAATGGGCTGACTGGTTTAAATGGTGTGATAGTCAATATAATGGACTGACTGGTTAAAATAGTGTGATAGTATAATGGACTGACTGGTTTAAATAGTGTGATAGTATAATGGACTGACTGGTTTAAATGGTGTGATAGTATGATGGACTGACTGGTTTAAATGGTGTGATGGACTGACTGGTTTAAATGGTGTGATAGTATAATGGACTGACTGGTTTAAATAGTGTGATAGTATAATGGACTGACTGGTTTAAATAGTGTGATAGTATAATGGACTGACTGGTTTTAAATGGTGTGATAGTATGATGGACTGACTGGTTTAAATGGTGTGATGGACTGACTGGTTTAAATGGTGTGATAGTATAATGGACTGACTGGTTTAAATAGTGTGATAGTATAATGGACTGACTGGTTTAAATGGTGTGATAGTCAATATAATGGACTGACTGGTTTAAATGGTGTGATAGTATAATGGACTGACTGGTTTAAATGGTGTGATAGTATAATGGACTGACTGGTTTAAATGGTGTGATAGTCAATATAATGGGCTGACTGGTTTTAAATGGTGTGATAGTATAATGGACTGACTGGTTTAAATAGTGTGATAGTATAATGGACTGACTGGTTTAAATGGTGTGATAGTCAATATAATGGGCTGACTGGTTTAAATGGTGTGATAGTATAATGGACTGACTGGTTTAAATGGTGTGATAGTATAATGGACTGGCTGGTTTAAATGGTGTGATGGACTGGCTGGTTTAAATGGTGTGATAGTATGATGGGCTGACTGGTTTAAATAGTGTGATAGTATAATGGACTGGCTGGTTTAAATGGTGTGATAGTATGATGGGCTGACTGGTTTAAATGGTGTGATAGTATAATGGACTGACTGGTTTAAATGGTGTGATAGTATAATGGACTGACTGGTTTAAATGGTGTGATAGTATAATGGACTGACTGGTTTAAATGGTGTGATATTATAATGGACTGACTGGTTTAAATGGTGTGATAGTATAATGGACTGACTGGTTTAAATGGTGTGATAGTCAATATAATGGACTGACTGGTTTAAATGGTGTGATAGTCAATATAATGGACTGACTGGTTTAAATGGTGTGATAGTATAATGGACTGACTGGTTTAAATGGTGTGATAGTATAATGGACTGACTGGTTTAAATGGTGTGATAGTCAATATAATGGACTGACTGGTTTAAATGGTGTGATAGTATAATGGACTGACTGGTTTAAATGGTGTGATAGTATAATGGACTGACTGGTTTAAATGGTGTGATAGTCAATATAATGGACTGACTGGTTTAAATGGTGTGATAGTATAATGGACTGACTGGTTTAAATGGTGTGATAGTATAATGGACTGACTGGTTTAAATGGTGTGATAGTCAATATAATGGGCTGACTGGTTTAAATGGTGTGATAGTATAATGGACTGACTGGTTTAAATGGTGTGATAGTCAATATAATGGACTGACTGGTTTAAATGGTGTGATAGTCAATATAATGGACTGACTGGTTTAAATGGTGTGATAGTATAATGGACTGACTGGTTTAAATGGTGTGATAGTATAATGGACTGACTGGTTTAAATGGTGTGATAGTCAATATAATGGGCTGACTGGTTTAAATGGTGTGATAGTATAATGGACTGACTGGTTTAAATGGTGTGATAGTATAATGGACTGACTGGTTTAAATGGTGTGATAGTATAATGGACTGACTGGTTTAAATGGTGTGATAGTATAATGGACTGACTGGTTTAAATGGTGTGATAGTATAATGGACTGACTGGTTTAAATGGTGTGATAGTATAATGGACTGACTGGTTTAAATGGTGTGATGGACTGACTGGTTTAAATGGTGTGATAGTATAATGGACTGACTGGTTTAAATGGTGTGATAGTATAATGGACTGACTGGTTTAAATGGTGTGATAGTATAATGGACTGACTGGTTTAAATGGTGTGATAGTATAATGGACTGACTGGTTTAAATGGTGTGATAGTATAATGGACTGACTGGTTTAAATGGTGTGATAGTCAA
>NW_026284887.1:0-5000 GCF_023373465.1 Oncorhynchus keta | reverse complement strand
CACTGAACAGAGGAAGCAGACTCACTGAACAGAGAGAGACTAGAGACAGGGCTCACTGAGCAGAGGAGAGACTGATACTCACTGAGCAGAGAGAGAGACAGGAACTCACTGAGCAGAAGAGACACTAGAGACTCTCACTGAGCAGAGAGAGACTGGAGACGAGGCTCACTGAGCAGAGAGAGAGACTAGAGACGAGGCTCACTGAACAGAGAGAGACTGGAGACAACACTGATCAGAGAGAGAGAGACTGGAGACTCACTGAGCAGAGAGACTACTGGAGACTATCACTGAGCAGAGAGAGAGACTAGATACTCACTCAGGAGACGAGGCTCACTGAGCAGAGAGACTGGATACGAGGCTCACTGATCAGAGAGAGAGACTCCTGCTATCACTGGAGCAGAGAGAGACTGGATACGAGGCTCACTGATCAGAGAGAGAGAGAACAGGATACGAGGCTCACTGAACAGAGAGAGAGAGACTGGAGACGGGCTCACTGAGCAGAGAGAGAGACTGGAGACAAGGCTCACTGAGCAGAGAGAGACTGGAGACGAGAACTCACTGACAGAGAGACTAGGCTCACTGAACAGAGAGAGAGAACAGGCTCAGAGCAGAGGGAGAGAGACTCACTGAGCAGAGAGAGAGAGACAGGAGACGAGGCTCACTGAGCAGAGAGAGAGACTGGAGACGAGGCTCACTGAGCAGAGAGAGAGACTGGAGACGAGGCTCACTGAGCAGAGAGAGAGACTGGAGACGAGGCTCACTGAGCAGAGAGAGAGAGACAGGAGACGAGGCTCACTGATCAGAGAGAGAGACAGGAGACGAGGCTCACTGAGCAGAGAGAGAGACTCAGGCTCACTGAGCAGAGAGAGAGACTGGAGACGAGGCTCACTGAGCAGAGAGAGAGACTGACGAGGCTCACTGATCAGAGAGAGAGAGAGAGACAGGAGACGAGGCTCACTGAGCAGAGAGAGAGACAGGATACGAGGCTCACTGATCAGAGAGAGAGAGAGAGACTGGAGACGAGGCTCACTGAGCAGAGAGAGAGACTGGAGACGAGGCTCACTGATCAGAGAGACTAGAGAGACTGAGCAGAGAGAGAGACTGGAGACGAGGCTCACTGATCAGAGAGAGAGAGAGAGAGAGGAGACGAGGCTCACTGATCAGAGAGAGAGAGGAGACAGCAGAGAGAGAGAGAGACAGGATACGGGGCTCACTGATCAGGCTCACTGATCAGAGAGAGAGAGACTGAGACGAGGCTCACTGAGAGAGAGAGAGAGACTCGAGGCTCACTGAACAGAGAGAGAGAGACAGGAGGCTCACTGAGCAGAGAAGAGACTCAGGCTCACTGAGAGAGAGACTGGAGACGAGACAGAGAGAGGCCTGCAGACAGGAGACAGGATACGAGGCTCACTGAGCAGAGAGAGACTGGAGAGAGGCTGGAGAGAGAGAGAGACTGGAGACGAGGCTCACTGAGCAGAGAGAGAGACAGGACGAGGCTCACTGGAGAGAGAGAGACTCACTGAGCAGAGA
The DNA here is from genome assembly GCF_023373465.1 of Oncorhynchus keta. Lineage (NCBI taxonomy): Eukaryota > Metazoa > Chordata > Actinopteri > Salmoniformes > Salmonidae > Oncorhynchus > Oncorhynchus keta. Next base: position 3,470 of record NW_026284887.1, on the reverse strand, counting down.
GACTGAGAGAGAGAGAGACTGGAGACCCAGGCTCACTGAGGCTCACTGAGCAGAGAGAGAGACTGGACTGAGCAGAGGCTCACTGATCAGAGAGAGAGAGAGAGACAGGAGACGAGGCTCACTGAACAGAGAGAGAGACAGGAGACTGGGCTCACTGAGACAGGAGACTGGGATCACTGAGCAGAGAGAGAGAGAGACAGGAGACTGGGCTCACTGAGCAGAGAGAGAGACAGGGCAGAGAGAGAGACAGGAGACAGCTCACAGAGAGACAGAGACTGAGCAGAGAGACAGGAGACTGGGATCACTCTCAGGAGACTCTCACTGAGCAGAGAGGTTCTTCTCTCCTTTCCTCTCCTCCCTCTCCTGGTTCTCTCTCTTCCTCCCTCTCCTGGCTCACTCCCTCTCAGAGAGAGAGAGAGAGACTGGTTCTCTCTTCCTCCCTCTCCTGGTTCTCTCTCCTACCAGATGAATGGGTAAATGTTTACCTTTCAGATTGCCCCCTCTACTCCTTCTCATCCTCCCATCCGTCTCTCACTGAGCGCCGCAGAGACTTTTCAGGGATGCGTCCTCACTGAGCAGAGTCTCTCATCTCAACCACTCCCTGAGCATCTGTTGTGTAAATACTCACTGAGCAGAAGACGACGAGGACATTATGCAGAGAAGACAGGAGAGGGGGAAAGAGAGAGAAAGGAGAGGGAGGAAGCAGAGAGAGAAAAGAGACTGAGCAGAGAGAGAGACAGAAAGAGAGAGCAGAAGAGAGAGAGGGACGACTGATCAGAGAGAGAGAGAGAGAGGAGACGGGCTCCAGGAAAGAGAGAGACAGAATACGAGGCTCACTGATCAGGAGAGGGAGACTGGAGACGGGCTCACTGGGCAGAGAGACTGGAGACGAGGCTCACTGAGCAGAGAGAGACTGGAGACAAGGCTCACTGAGCAGAGAGAGAGAGACTGGAGACGAGGCTCACTGATCAGAGAGAGAGACAGGAGACGAGGCTCACTGAGCAGAGAGAAGAGAGACAGGAGACAGGGCTCACTGAGCAGAGAGAGAGAGACAGGAGACAAGGGCTCACTGAGCAGAGAGAGAGAGACAGAGGCGAGGCTCACTGAGCAGAGAGAGACTGGAGACGAGGCTCACTGAGCAGAGAGAGAGACTAGAGACGAGGCTCACTGAGCAGAGGAGAGACTGGAGACGAGGCTCACTGAGCAGAGAGAGACAGGATACGAGGCTCACTGATCAGAGAGAGAGAGAGACAGGGAGACGAGGCTCAGTGAGCAGAGAGAGAGAGACAGGATACGAGGCTCACTGATCAGAGAGAGAGAGAGAGACTGGAGACGGAGGAGAAAGAGAGAGAGAGAGAGAGACAGAAAGAGAGAGAGAGAGGAAAGGAGAGGGAGGAAAGAGAGAGAGAAAGAGAGAGGGAGAGAACAGAGAGAGACAGAAAGAGAGAGAAAGAGAGAGGGAGGAAAGATAGAGAGACAGAAAGAGAGAGAGAGAAAGGAGAGGGAGGAAAGAGAGAGAGACAGAAGAGAGAGGAAGAGAGAGAGAGACAGAAAGAGAGAGAGAAAGGAGAGGGAGGAAAGAGAGAGAGACAGAAAGAGAGAGAGAAAGGAGAGGGGAAAGAGAGAGAGACAGAAAGAGGAGAGAAAGGAGAGGGAGGAAAGAGAGAGAGACAGAAAGAGAGAGAAAGGAGAGGGAGGAAGAGAGAGAGACAGAAAGAGGGAGGAAAGAGAGAGAGACAGAAAGAGATAGAAAGGAGAGGGAGGCAAAGAGAGAGACAGAAATAGAGAGAGAAAGGAGAGGGGGAAACAGAGAGACAGAACAGAGAGAGAGAGAAAGGAGAGGGAGGAAAGAGAGAGAGAAAGGAGAGGGGGAAACAGAGAGAGACAGAACGAGGAGAGAGCGAAAGGAGAGGGAGGGAAGAGAGAGAGAGAGAAAGGAGAGGGAGGAAAGAGAGAGAGAGAGAAAGGAGAGGGGGAAACAGAGAGAGACAGAGAGCGAGAGAGAGAAAGGAGAGGGAGGAAAGAGAGAGAGAAAGGAGAGGGAGGAAAGAGAGAGAGAGAAGGAGAGGGGGGAAACAGAGAGAGACAGAGCGAGAGGGAGGAAAGAGAGAGAAAGAAGAGGAGAGGAAGACAGAAAGAGAGAGAGAAGAGGAGAGGGGGAAACAGAGAGAGACAGAACGAGAGAGAGAAAGGAGAGGGAGGAAAGAGAGAGAGAAAGGAGAGGGAGGAAAGAGAGAGAGAAAGGAGAGGGGGAAACAGAGAGAGACAGAACGAGAGGGCGGAAAGAGAGAGACAGAAAGAGAGAGAGAAAGGATAGGGGGAAACAGAGAGAGACAGAAGAGGGAGGAAAGAGAGAGACAGAACGAGAGAGAGATAGGAGAGGAGGAAAGAGATATATTGAGAAGGAGAGAGATAATGGAAGGGGGAATCTTGTCATTTTCTTCTTCATCTGAGCTCAGGTAAACAAAGAAATTAAAATAATTCTCTCGAGACAATGAAGTGGTTTATAAACCTTCTAACTCAACACGTGCATTTCTGATTCAGAGTTTGATTTCCAGCAGGTTTTTTAATTAAAGGGATTTGGGCCCATGTGGAGTACAGGCCTTGAGTAAATGTAAGCCTTGATAGGTGTAAAATGGGTGAATAGTGAACACACAAGTAACAAAATGCACCTGTGAAATCTGTCCCAACCCGTGTGCCCTGCTAGTGTGTGTGTTTTGAGGATGGGGATGGGGATGGAATGGGTGTGTGTGTGTGTGTGTGTGTGTGTGTGTGTGTGTGTGTGCGTGTGTGTGTGTGTGTGTGTGTGTGTGTGTGCGCGTGCGTGCGTGTGTGTGTGTGTGTGTTTGTGATGTGTGTTCAACACTGTGTGATGAGTTGTTTGAAATCTGTTTCTCTCAGGATTAAGTTGAATTTACCCAACAGTTTTGGGACTGAAATGTTTTGAGTCGATAATTAGAGTAATACAGTTTATCTCAGGATCACACGTGTGTGTGGTCAGATTTGACCAGTTGGATGGTTTTTTATGAACTGAAATCAAGGTGTGCATAGGTAGATGTGACTAATTTAATGGTTGTATTGTTAATTTAATGTTTGTGAAGAAATGTTGTTTTATAGTAATACAGTTTAATCTTTTAGGTAGATCACAGCTTAATGTTTTATGGTAGATTTGACCAATTTAATGGTTTTTATGAACTGAAATCAGGTGTTTTTATAGGTAGATGTGACTAGTTTAATGGTTTTATAGGTAGATATGACTAGTTTAATGGTTTTATAGGTAGATGTGACTAATTTAATGGTTTTATGAACTGAAATCAGGTGTTTTTATAGGTAGATGTGACTAGTTTAATGGTTGTATAGGTAGATGTGACTAATTTAATGGTTTATGAACAGAAATCAGGTGTTTTTATAGGTAGATGTGACTAGTTTAATGGTTTTATAGGTAGATATGACTAGTTTAATGGTTTTAT
>NW_026284886.1:0-8713 GCF_023373465.1 Oncorhynchus keta | reverse complement strand
AGCGGACTTGAAACTTCACTGTTGGCTTGCGCCTGGATATTCAGTTAGGATGTCCAACAAGTTTTCTTTGTTGGTGAGATGAAACTGCCAAAACTCTGAAAAGCTAATTATTGTACTTCAGAATTGCAACACAAAATGTGTTCGAAGCCAAAAATGTTAGTCCGTAATCACAACTATGATGTTTGTATGTTCAGAGATGACAGCTCATAATCACGTTTCATGTTTCAATCTATGGCTTTTCCGATGATCCCTAGCGCATAGGTGCGTTCATACACTTCTGGCAGGTAACTCCAGAAAAGAGGATCCCCATTTTAGTCAATGGGAGTATGGTAATCTTTGTATCAATGTTCATGGTTATAATCTTTTTTGAACACGATCATTTAAGAATACTTGCTACTATTTACATTTACATTTACATTTAAGTAATTTAGCAGACGCTCTTATCCAGAGCGACTTACAAATTGGTGCATTCACCTTATGACATCCAGTGGAACAGCCACTTTACAATAGTGCATCTAAATCTTTAAGGGGGTGAGAAGGATTACTTTATCCTATCCTAGGTATTCTTAAAGAGGTGGGGTTTCCAGGTGTCTCCGGGAAGGTGGTGATTGACCCGCTGTCCTGGCGTCGTGAGGGAGTTTGTTCCACCATTGGGGAGCCAGAGCAGCGAACAGTTTTGACTGGGCTGAGCGAACTGTACTTCCTCAGTGGTAGGGAGGCAGCAGGCCAGGAGGTGGATGAACGCAGTGCCCTTGTTTGGGTGTAGGGGCCTGATCAGAGCCTGGAGGTACTGAGGTGCCGCTCCCCTCACAGTCCGTGAGGCAAGCACCATGGTCTTGTAGCGGATGCGAGCCTAACTGGAAGCCAGTGGAGAGCGGAGGAGCGGGGTGACGGGAGAGAACTTGGGAAGGCTGAACACCAGACGGGCTGCAGCGTTCTGATGAGTTGTAGGGGTTAATGGCACAGGCAGGGAGCCCAGCCAACAGCGAGCTGCAGTAATCAAGACGGGAGATGACAAGTGCCTGGATTAGACCTGCGCCGCTTCCTGTGAGGCAGGGTCGTACTCTGCGGATGCTTGTAGAGCATGAACCTACAGGAACGGGCCACCGCCTTGATGTTAGTTGAGAACGACAGGGTGTTTTCCAGATCACGCCAAGGTTCTTAGCGCTCTGGGAGGAGGACACAATGGAGTTGTCAACCGTGATGGCGAGATCATGGAACGGGCAGTCCTTCCCCGGGAGAAAGAGCAGCTCCGTCTTGCCGAGGTTCAGCTTGAGGTGGTGATCCTTCATCCACACTGATATGTCTGCCAGACATGCAGAGATGCGATTCGGCCACCTGGTCATCAGAAGGGGGAAAGGAGAGTGACTATTTCACCCGATGTATGTCATTGAACCAATTCATTTTAAATCGCACACAGATGAAGTTGGGGATCATTTTAGGTGCTACCGTAGCTAGTTTGACATCACAATCCTGTGTAGAGAAGAAGAGAGAAAAAAATTATATGGTCATTACACTGTTTCAGTCTCCTCCTTTCCTACGGGCTGATTTAAAACTATCAAAGTTATTTTTATGATCACACTACTTTCCAGTGTTTGTTCTTTGGATAGGGATACAGTTTTGATAGCAAGGGCAGACATGGCTTGTTAAGGATTTAACTGCACTCACTATTCCAAAGAGGATCATGATCATAGCCTGTCATCTAATTAAATGATGATCATATTTCCGTGTCATCTAGGGCTAGGCTTATGCTAGAAGATGGTTAGCTAGCAGATAGCATCTAATGCTAGCTATAGCATGAATGTTCAAATTTGATGTTCAATAATGAGTGACATGAGGTGCATTGTACAATACGTTTGCTAGTTGCATGTATGTTCATGAGTCATGAATAGAGTAAATTGTTCTTTTAAAACATTGTATTTTCCTCCCTTCTTCTCCCCAATTTCGATGAGTCATTCGTCCTCCAAAACATGATTCAAAAGCTTCAGCATAACCAGGAAGCCAGCCAAACCAATGTGTCGGGAGAAAACACCGTTTAACAGACGACCGGGGTCAGCCTGCAGGCGCCCGGCTCGCCACAAGGAGTCATTAGAGCGTGATGAGCCAAGAAAAGCCTCCCCGGCCAAACCCTCCCCTAACCCGGGCGATGCTGGGCCAATTGTGTGCCACCCTATGGGACTCCCGATCACGACCAATTGTGATACGCCTCTAGCCACTTGGGAGGCCCCATGAATACAGGTTTGTCACAGAGGTCTGTCATTAGTTAGATAGTGCCAGCTAGCTAATATCAACTCCGACATTCATGTGCCTGTTATGGCCGATGTGGCGGCAGCATATATAGAACAGGTGGCAGGCAAGGCTATCATTAGGCCAAATTAAATTGATCTTGTCTGTTTGATTTTGGCAGGTTAATGTACTGTTTTTATTTAAATTTGGCTCAGGACTCGCACCTTAGCCTCGTGCACTAATGTGTAGCAATATATGGAATCTGGAAACTACCGGCAGATAGCCGGACTGCACACCATGTGATGGAATGTTGGTCGCAGCCTGCAACGTCATTTCCTAGAGTAGCTCAAATGTTTTTAAAAACTCCTCCATGAAGCACGATGGCGACACACATAAACGCCACTTCCTGATCTTCAAATGCGTCACTGATTATGTAGCACTATATTGGATCACTCCGATATGGTATCCTTCCAAAACTGTTTTTCAGTCTCTCGGAAGGTGTACTGAGAGCCTGAGAGCAGGGCTTGCACAGGACGTGCAAGGCTAGGTAGGTACACAGGAGGCCTAGTGCGTGAGGCTGGCACAATTTTCACCAGCCGACTAACACGCACCTCAGGACGAGTATGGAGCGCTGACCCAGGTGCCATCAAATCCTCGACACGATCCGTCGGACGAATATCGTACCTAAAGCACCAAGCTAGCAACTCCCTCATTACTCTCTCCTCCACTTTCCCCATTAACTCCTTCACAGTCTCTGATTCGCTCACCTCTAACACCGGCTCTGGTTCTGGTCTCCTCCTTGGCTCCTCACGATAAACAGGAGAGTTGGCTCAGGTCTGACTCCTGACTCTGCTACACTGTCCCTGAGCCCCCCAATAAATTTTTGGGGCTGACTCGGGCTTCCTTCTGCGCCGCCGTGCTTGTCTCTCCAACTCCATTCTCCTATAACCCTGCTTCGCACTGCTCCAGCGAATCCCAGGAGGGCTCCGGCACTCTCTCTGGGTTGACCGCCCACCTGTCTATTTCCTCCCAAGTAGTGTAGTCCCGATATTGTTGCTTCTGCTGCCGCTGTTGCTTCTCCTCATACCAGCGCCTCTCAGCTCTCGCCGCCTCCAGTTCTTCTTTGGCGCGGAGATATTCTTCAGGCTGATCCCAGAGTCCTTCTCCGAACAATTCATCCTCCCATGTCCGTTCCTCCTTTCGCTGCTTCTGCTGTCGCTGCCTGTTGACACGCCGCTTGGTCCGGGTGTGGTGGGTGATTCTGTAACGGCGTTCGTCTGTTGAAAGAGGAGCGGACCAAAATGTGGCGTGGTGGTTACTCATGTTCTTTAATGAAAAATGAACGATACATGAAATAACTTAATAAACAAAACAACTTACGAAACGTGAAAACCTATACAGCCTATCTTGTGACAACAAACACAGAGACAGGAACAATCACCCACAAAACACACAGTGAAACCCAGGCTACCTAAATATGGTTCCCAATCAGAGACAACGAGAATCACCTGACTCTGATTGAGAACCGCCTCAGGCAGCCATAGCCTATGCTAGACACCCCTACTCAGCCGCAATCCCAATGCCTACTAAAACCCCAATACGAAAACACAACAAAATAAACCCATGTCACACCCTGGCCTGACCAAATAAATATATAAACACAAAATACTAAGACCAGGGCGTGACAATGTCAGTGATGTAAGCCAAAGAACTTGAAGCTTTCCACCTTCTCCACTGTGATCCGCCTTCCACCTCGGAGCAAGCATTCCGAGCAAGAATTTCAGATTAGTCCTGTGTACAAGGTAGTGCTGCGACAGACCCCTTAGATAGTTCCCGCCACACTAATTCCACCTCTTAATTTTCTCGGCTCATTCCAGAGAGGATTCGCTTGGTAAGAGCTCTATGTTAGAGTGTATATGCGCAGAAGTAGACCTGCAGCTATTCAATAGCATGGAGCAGCTAGCTAGCGTCTCCATTAGGAGTGCTCTGCTGTCCCCCACTCGTTTTGGTTTATGCCATCTCATTTGGGTTTCGTCTTGTTTTTAATACTTGTGACAGTTTACCAACCTGGGCGTGCACTCGGGTTTGGTCCACCAGTATTGTGGTCGCTGAGTGTTTGTCTTAGTTGTCCGTGTGACTTGTCTGTCCCCTGGAACCCTCCCGGTTATAGCCTTTAGGTTCGGGGACCGGTCCTACCCCGCAAGATCGGGAGACTGTGTATGTTTTGCTCTGGCGGGGTTGCCATATGTGACTCGTTTCAGGAAAATAGGCATATGCCGAGCATCACTACTTCACAGGAGTGCCATTTGAACATAAACTTCTTTTTTTTTTTACCAGAAATGCCTTCTGGAACATGTGAACTTTCATGTGCCTTAATAACAAACTTGTATGCCATCTGTAAATATGAATACAATTGTTAAATTACAAGCCTAGTTGGTTTAGCCATGGAAAAAGTCAGCAACCTTCCCTCTAGCCATGATTGGCTGAGATAATGAGTGGGCTGGACATGCCGAGAGATGAGTTCGGATTGGTCTGCCATGTAGCACGCTTCTGTCTATAATTTGAGCTGGTCAGTATGAGTAGGTAATCCTTTCTAACGCGTTTAAAAAAAAGATATCACATAATAGAACTGCATAAGTCTTACCCTCCACCAAGTGTTGAAATCAGTGGAATTAGAGTATGACAGTTAAGGAGATGGAGAAAATTCTGGCATTTGATTGCAAATATGCAGACAGAGACGAAATGAGAGAACACGCTGTTGTGTTAAAACATCTGTCTCAGGATTACATTTTCAAACTAAGGGCAAACATGGCATCCGTTACAGAGAGGGAGAAGCGATCCATCCATGTATACAGGTAAGAGAGTTTAGCTAGCTAGATTTTCAGATATGACATGTTTCTAATTCTGTCAGATGTTTTCATTTCAGGTTAAAGTATACTGTTAGCTGGCTGGCTAGCTATCTAACGTTATGTGTAATATCTGTGCAGTAATATTATTCGTATTTCAGATCCATTTGCATTGCTAGTTATAGCCTAATGTTAGGTAGCTAACATTGAACCTGCTTGGTTAGCTACTTGTAGATTCATGCAGGGTAGTAACGTTATGAGTTGAGATTATGGTTCATTTTTAGTTCCCCAGCTACGTGTCTAAACAAAAAACTCCACTATGTGATTAACTATTTCAAATAATGTTTATGCTGTCATTGCGACAACTGTCGTTTGAGTGTGAAAAGAGTGCAGAATAACTGACAAATTTCCAAATGGTCAACACCAGTTGAATATGGTCGGTGTCAGTAAACGTTGGCAAAAAGCGTAATTAAATTGTTGCTAGCAGCACAGTTGCAATCACCAATGCTCTGGATAATATAAAAAACTGCCTAACCAGCTCTGCTAGGGCGAGCAAAATGGTCAGAGTGTTCTCACATTTGTGTCTGGAAGTAGCTAGAAAGCTAGCCAACGTTAGCCAGTTAGCTTGGGAGCTTGACTGATGTTGTTAGATCGCTCGGATCAAGCCTACCTTCCGAGAGCGAAATATTCTGAATTTACGAAGGCCAAATCTGACAACGCTCTGAGTTCACGAATGCCCAGAGCACACTCTGCCACTCCAGATTAAATTTCAGAACACACCCGTACTATAAACCAGCCTTTAGTCTTGAAATCTTTGGTTCTTTAGTACATAGCCTCACATGTGAATCCTTAAAGAGATGGTGAGCCTAAAGCTTAAGAGGGTGTGAACGATGCTGAATGGGTGCAGTCAAAGAAGAACTCTCCATTAGGTACCATAACATTCAAGGGCCTTTTGTCAAAAGGGAGGTTGCAAGTTTATCAACTTTCAAAGCAGAATTACTTTCCCATTGTTCCTCAACTGTAGTGTATGATATAATGTTTTCTGGCTAGTCTACTTGTATCCAATGTAAAAAAAAAAAAAACACAATTTCAAGTTTTGCTACATAAGACTGAATCGAGCCGTTCATCAACATGGGCACTGAATACAGTGATGGAACGCTACGTACTCCAACTCTGATGCTGGCCACCGCTATAGTTTTGGCGCCTCAAATGTCTAAGGGTCTGGTAGTGTTGACACCTGGTTGACTGAATGTTTCCGAATGAGTTTAGATGGAGTGTCAGCCGACATCCAAACCCCTCATTCTGGCCAAGGGTTCTGTCTGACAGGCACGTTAACTGGACATTATAGTTGTCCACACACTCCTCTCTCTCGCTGTTGCGGAGTTAACTAGGGGCTTCCACCAGTGTGTTGTGCCCGGCTAGGGCAATGGACACTTTTCACAACCGCAGGCAATACGAAAGTTTATCAGTTTTTTGTTAACTCTGGTGAGAGAGTTTTGGCCAGGGCCTACCAAAAATAGCGTTTAGTTTTGCAGTCTGTGTCTTTCGGTTCTCAAACACGACACATTTCGGTTGAAATGTAGCCAAAAGTCAAGTGGATGCGCACCCAAAACGTCAAACTTACATATTATATGTCGACTAAACTTATCAAACTAAGTTCATAATCAAGCTTTAACATGTTATAAGGTGTCAGCAATCGTGAGGACGAACAGAAACGCATGCATTGTATAATCGATCTTGGAAAAAGACAGGACCGGACAGAGCGCGCATGAAAGTGACCTGTTTTTCGCTGGTGACCTCGATTCTCACAATGAGAAGCCCCATTGAAAGCTGAGATCGCGCTGAAGACAGAGAGACTGTTCCCAGACCTGTAAGTGCTTGGGAAGGGTGGGAGCGATGACGTCAAAGTTGGGCTAACTTTTCTGATGACAAGAGAGAGTTTGGGAGAATGACTGCCCTGAGAGTTTTGCTTTACATACAGACATAATTTAAACGGTTTTAGAATCTTTAGAGTGTTTTCTATTCAATAATATTTTTTATTTGCATATATTAGCAACTTTTGACCAAAAAAATTATGTTTACTATGGAGCACGCAATTACTCCAGCGGGGGCAGTAGACAGCCCTATCCCCAACAGGTTGGGGGTCAGGCACAGCACTCCCTGGTACACGGGACTAATATGAAATTATTACTGGGAATGTATCCATATGGGTATGATCCAATAGCTCACATAACCGTGGTTACATACGTAACCTTCGGACTTCACACACGTTTTGCACTATTGTTCAAATATTTGTTTTTTTTCTTCTGTCTTAAGCATCCGAAATAATGCTACAGATTCAGTTTTTGAAAAATAGTAAACTAGTAAAGGCAAAAAAGGGAAGCATGATGCGTAACGGGTATTCAAACTGATTACAGGTTACTAAAGCCAACTACTTACTTCTGCGCCACGGAGTTTTGAGGAAAACATACTTTTTTTTTATATCTAATAATCACATGCTGCTATTTATTGCTGACCACTAGATGTCACTAATGTGCATTGTGAACAGATAATAAAGCTCGAGTAATTAACAGTTTTTCGGCACGATGAAACTTCGAAGACTACGGTACGCCTCGAGGTACGCCTCAGTTTCCCATTACTACTTATTGCCCTTCACCACGCGCTCACCACTGGTGTCCCCCAGGGCTCTGTTCTAGGCCCTCTCCTATTCTCGCTATACACCAAGTCACTTGGCTCTGTCATAACCTCACATGGTCTCTCCTATCATTGCTATGCAGACGACACACAATTAATCTTCTCCTTTCCCCCTTCTGATGACCAGGTGGCGAATCGCATCTCTGCATGTCTGGCAGACATATCAGTGTGGATGACGGATCACCACCTCAAGCTGAACCTCGGCAAGACGGAGCTGCTCTTCCTCCCGGGAAGGACTGCCCGTTCCATGATCTCGCCATCACGGTTGACAACTCCATTGTGTCCTCCTCCCAGAGCGCTAAGAACCTTGGCGTGATCCTGGACAACACCCTGTCGTTCTCAACTAACATCAAGGCGGTGGCCCGTTCCTGTAGGTTCATGCTCTACAACATCCGCAGAGTACGACCCTGCCTCACACAGGAAGCGGCGCAGGTCCTAATCCAGGCACTTGTCATCTCCCGTCTGGATTACTGCAACTCGCTGTTGGCTGGGCTCCCTGCCTGTGCCATTAAACCCTACAACTCATCCAGAACGCCGCAGCCCGTCTGGTGTTCAACCTTCCCAAGTTCTCTCACGTCACCCCGCTCCTCCGCTCTCTCCACTGGCTTCCAGTTGAAGCTCGCATCTGCTACAAGACCATGGTGCTTGCCTACGGAGCTGTGAGGGGAACGGCACCTCAGTACCTCAGGCTCTGATCAGGCCCTACACCCAAACAAGGGCACTGCGTTCATCCACCTCTGGCCTGCTCGCCTCCCTACCACTGAGGAAGTACAGTTCCCGCTCAGCCCAGTCAAAACTGTTCGCTGCTCTGGCCCCCAATGGTGGAACAAACTCCCTCACGACGCCAGGACAGCGGAGTCAATCACCACCTTCCGGAGACACCTGAAACCCCACCTCTTTAAGGAATACCTAGGATAGGATAAGTAATCCTTCTCACCCCCCCCTTT
>NW_026284885.1:0-7187 GCF_023373465.1 Oncorhynchus keta | reverse complement strand
CCAGACTGTGGCCCTTCTGTCCATAGGATACCTGATGTCTAACAATAACATGGTCTTACAGAATGTACACTTTCTGCATTCTCCTTTTTCTTCACTTGAAAAAGGATATTTCATATTTCAAGTTTAGAAATCAGTACCCATCAATATACATATATCAATCCATTTCATAACAAAGGCAATGCTCCGACTGACTGAAATATTTATGCTTCAATTTCCAGAGTCCACATCTGGAACCATTCAAAGGCGACACGTTAGCCCACTATGGCCACTTCCTTTTAGATTTTGAAAGGTTTTCTATGTATATCTTAAAAGGTGTAGATGATAGATGTGACCATGGCCGTTGTGGAACGGGGAGGGGTTGTAACTTCCCTCTAGGAAGGTGCCTAGGAGCCTTACTCTGGGCGCACACCGAACAGGAGGAGACATAAACCTTAACGTCCTTAGCCAAAGTAGGCCACCAATACCTCCCCCGAAGGCTCCCCACTGTACTCGTCACCCCAGGGTGACCCGAAGGAGGGTAGGATGTGAGCCCACCGAATCAGTTTGTCCCGAACACCAAGCAGCATGTACTTTCGCCCCGCCGGACACTGAGGAGGTGCGGGTTCCGCCCGTAACGCCCGCTCGATGTCCGAGTCCACCTCCCATGCCACTGGTGCTACCAGCTTTGAGGCGGGAAGGATGGGAGTAGGTTCGGTGGACCCATCCTCCGTGTCGTAAAGGCGGGACAGTGCATCAGCCTTTACGTTCTGGGAGCCCGGTCTATAAGACAATGTAAACCGGAACCAGATGAAGAATATGGCCCACCTTGCCTGACGTGGGTTAAGTCTCCTAGCTGCCCGAATATACTCCAGATTCTGGTGGTCGGTCCAGATGAGAAAGGGGTGCTTAGCCCCCTCAAGCCAGTGTCTCCACACCTTCAGAGCTCTAACCACCGCTAGCAACTCCCGGTCCCCCACATCATAGTTACGCTCCGCTGGGCTGAGCTTCTTTGAGAAGAAAGCGCAGGGGCGGAGTTTTGGTGGCATACCCGAGCGTCCACCTCCACTATGAATGCTAGAGAGGGGTCCAGATGTGCCAACACGGGTGCATCAGTGAACAGCGCCTTCAACTTGTTGAAAGCTCCGTCCGCCTCTGCTGACCACTGCAACCGCACCGGGCTCCCCTTCAGCAGTGAGGTAATGGGAGCCGCTATCTGGCCAAAACCCCGGATAAAACTCCGGTAGTAGTTGGCAAAACCCCAAAACTGCTGCACCTCCTTTACCGTGGTCGGAGTCGGCCAATTACGCACGGCCCTAATGCGGTCGCCCTCCATCACCACCCCCAAGGTGGAAATGCGATAACCCAGAAAGGAGACGGCTCGTTTAGAGAACACGCATTTCTCAGCCTTGACGTATAGGTCATGCTCCAGCAGTCTACCAAGCACCTTGCGTACCAGAGACACATGCGCGGTGTGAGTGGCCGAGTAGATCAGAATGTCATCGATATAAACAACCACTCCCTGCCCGCACAGGTCCCTGAGAATCTTGTCTTTAACCCTTACGGCATGACGAGGTACTCATAGTGGCCTGATGTGGTACTAAATTTGGTTTTCCACTCGTCTCCCTTCCGAATACGCACCAGACTATACGCGCTCCTGAGATCCAGTTTTGTGAAGAACTGCGTTCCGTGAAATGATTCCACCGCCATAGCGATGAGAGGTAGAGGGTAACTATACCACACTGTGATGGCGTTTAGACCTCTATAATCAATACACGGACGCAAACCTCCCACCTTTTTCCTCACAAAAAAGAAACTCGAGGAGACGGGTGAGATGGAGGGCCGAATGTACCCCTGTCCCAGCGACTCCGTGACATATGTCTCCATCGCCAACGTCTCCTCCTGGGACGACGGGTACACGTGACTCTTGGGAAGCGCAGCGTTTACCTGGAGATCTATCCCTTCCCGGTTGATAAGGTGGTAATTTAGTCGCTTTCACTTTACTGAAAGCGATTGCCAAATCGGCCTACTCGGGGGAAATGCACACCACGGAACCCTGGTCTGGACTCTCCACCGACGTGGCACCGATGGAAACTCCCAAACACCTTCCAGAACACTCCTCTGACCACCCCTGGAGAACCCCCTGTCTCCACAAAATTTTAGGATTGTGCCGGGCCAGCCAGGGAATCCCCAGCACCACTGGAAACGCAGGCGAATCAATAATAAAAAGACTGATACACTCCCTATAATTCCCCTGCGTCACCATGTCCAGTGGAACCGTGGTCTGCCTGACCATCCTTGTCCCTAATGGCCGGCTATCTAGGGAGTGCACAGGAAAAGGAGAATCTATTGGTACCAGCGGAACCCCTAACTTAAGGGCGAATCCACGATCCATAAAGTTCCCAGCTACGCCTGAATCGACTAGCGCCCTATGCTGGGAAGAGGGAAAAAGGTTAAGACAAACAAGTGGCCAACAGGGGGTTCTGGGTGAGTTTGATGCTGACTCACCTGGGGTGATCGAGAAGCATTCCGCCTGCCATCTCTACTCCCAGACGGACCCCCCCAGCACTGATTGGCCGTGTGTCCTCTCCGACCACAGTTGGTGCAGGGAAGGCCTCCTCCTCCGGTACCCCTCGGCACAGCCCCTCCCAACTCCATCGGAATGGGAGCGGAGGGGCTGGGTGGTGGAACGCACAGGACCCTCTCCAAACGCCCGCGGGCAGCCAGCAGATTGTCCAGTCGAATGGACATGTTAATCAGCCTATCCAGGAAAGAGGCTGGGTCCCGACACGCTAACTCCTCTGCGGACGCCCTCCGGAGACTACACCTGTAGTGGTTACTAAGGGCCCTGTCGCCCACCCAGATCCTGCTGCCAAGGTCCGAACCCAGCTGCAATCCTTGCAGCCTCCTCTCCTGCCTGAGATTAAATAGTCGTGCTCTCCCAACGTTTCAGGCCTTCTGAGGGTGATCAAACACGGCACGGAAGGGTGGGAAAACTTGGTAGTGCCCGCGCTGAAAGCCTGGGCCAGCTCCAGACTGCGCGCCTGTCTCCAGAGCACACAACCCGCAGGCAGGAGAGGAGACACCAATTCTCTCCGCTCCCGAGGGAGTGGTCTGGACGGTGGCCAGGTAGCTCCAGCTGGAGTAAACCATCCGCCGCTCCATCGTGCTGGAGCGCCAGACGGAGGTGCTGGAAAGTCGGGAGATGGGGAAAGTCCTGGAGTCAAAAGTCAAGGTGGAGAGAGGAGATCACTCCTCTCCCATCGGTCCATTCTCTCCATCACTCTGATCCATCGCGGATCCGATCCGATGGAGGGGACGGTGGTGTGGTGGAGAATCCGTTCCTCCATCGATGGGAGAGGATTGGCCGCTGCTCTCGACCCATTCACCTTAGGTGCAGGATTCTGTAACGCTCCGGGTGTCGTGGGTGTGGTCAGACCCAGAGACAGAGAGTGCAATGCTGTGCTCTTTAATGCACAAAATCCACCACAGGGTGCTTCACAACAACGGCCCCCAAACACGGGGACCCAAAAGGAACAACTTAAATACACGACCAGGAAACAAACAAGTTCCTCTACTACAGAACCGAAGGTCACAATAATTAATCCCGCACAACAAACAGGCTGTCTAATAAAGCCCAACTAATCATTCACAAACAGGTGCTACCAATAAACATATAAGGAGTGGGAGGAAAGACAATCAGTGGCGGCTAATAGGCCGTTGACGACGACCACCGAGCGCCACCCGACCGGGAAGGGAAGCCACCCTCGGTCGGACTCGTGACAATTTCTCAAAGTTGGGTTTTATTCAAGAAAAGGGGCTCACATTGTAAAATTGTGTAAACAGTATCATACTCACTCATTCATCTTATACAACAATTAGATGTAAACCTCATATCTGAGGCTATTATATAAACACACACCGTCTCCCATGAGCTTCCCCAAGTTGTAACAAATGGACCAGTTGGATTCTTCACCAGTCTTTTATACTTTCTCCGTAACATAAAATTGGTTCGGACAGGCAGGGTCTTCTCAGGAATTTACGACCTCTCTCTGACCACAGCAGCCTAGTTGAAGGAGGCAGGGGGGGGGGGGCTTGCTATACCCAAAGAGGGCAACGTCATGACAATTGGATGGGCTATTTACAGATTAGTTAAGTACAGGTGCAGTGATCTGTGAGCTGCTCTGACAGCTGGCGCTTAAAACTGGTGATTGAATATGTCTAATCTCTTCTGCACTGTAGTTGTTCTTCAGTGATCCAAATATATATTTTTTATCAATGTCACAATATTTATGTGGATGCTATATATTATTTTTGCCATGAAACAAAATGTGTCTTAACCATTTTACATCATTATTGATACGTGATTATTGATTCACACTAATACAGCTAAGTGCATTAGTGTAGGCTACAGGTATATGGTGCAATTCATACAGAATTTGACGTCATTGAGCTGTTCAGCATACCGTGATGGTTTACATTATATCCCTGTCTGAAGGACTGAAGTATGTCAACAAGAGACGCATTATACCACACACCATTATTCCACAACAACGGATCAATTCTTTCAGTAACTAATCCAAGAGGTTTAGAAAATGGAGCTTTGCCTCCAGCTGTCTCAGAATCGCATTTCTAAGTTTAAGAAAAATGTTTTACAAGAAAGACAAGACATTCAAAGGGCCCTCGGAAATATTACTATTTTGCCAGCTAAATTGTTTGGGCCTTTGAAATGCATTGGAATACATTAATAATAGACTAAGAATATAAGCAGCTGCAGCCTTTGAAAAGGCTGAGCGAAAACAAAAGCTGCTATATAACTTCAAGAGTTCCATGCTTCTTGATTTCTATAAGAGCCAAAGCTGACCTTGGGCAGTATTAACTGGCCTGACACACAAGGTGGTAATATATACCTGCTTTGTAAGAAAACTATACTGCAATCCCACATTGTCACAGCCAAAGGCAAGGTAAAGCACACACTGGGACAAAACACACTAATTTAATCAAAACAGGACAACCATTATGCGAATTAGGTGGGTCTCAGACCCTGTGAATGAGGCATGAGCTCCCCTAAATGCAACAAAGTCAAATTTTCAGGGGTCTCTAAATAATGCTAATTTAACCATTCTCCTATCTGTTTAAAATGTAATTTGTACTGATACAGTGGTTAACATTTTTTATAAAAGCTTGTTCCCCCCCAAAAAATGTATTCATTTGACTGCACTTGTCATCCCAGGACAGTCCCGTATCTCAGCCACTTTTCAGGTGTCCCAACTTATCTTTCTGCAAAAAATGTCCCTTTGTCAGCAAGACTCATCAATTAATTCAGGCTACAACAGTGTTGACCCAATGACAATCAACGAATGTCAATAAACATGTTGGTGTTTTGTAACAGATGTCCATTTCCATTCATCAAATGACATGAGTGCACAGAGCATTCTGGAATTAGCCTGGAATTATTTTCCAATCCAGAATGTATCACAACCGGCCGTGATTGGGAGTCCCATAGGGCGGTGCACAGTGTCGTCCAGGTTTGGCCGATGTAGGCCGTCATTGTAAATAAGAATTTTGTTCTTAACTGACTTGCCTAATGTGATAGAAAAATTATATATTTACCTGATTGATTTGATTTGAATGTTTAACAATTAATATTAAACTAATAGTAAAATATTTCTGTTCTACTAATACTGTGTCTTTATGGTCTCCACTTTAGCTTCCTGCAGTTAGTGTCGGCATATGGTCTAGTAAATGGTTTTTGCTAGAGATAGCTTGAGGTGACAATGACTTGGTGATAAAAACCTAAAGCTGGCATTCCATAGACAAGATGTGGTGTGTGTGACCGAGATAGAGATACCTTATTGTTCTAATCATCCTGGCATCTGGAAAACTAAGCCGGGGTCAGGTTCTGGTATTCATATCCCAAAATACTCACAATACAATAAAATGGTCTGATGGTGAAGTGGACGTACTCTGTATTCATATCCCAAAATACTCACAATGCACCCCGACCTCCTCTGTATTTCTGTCTTTTCTTCAAATGGGTGATGGGGAAGCAGTATATCATTTGCGTCGGGCTTTCTCCAGTTTAAGGTGAGTAATCGCTGTTCTGATGTCCAGAAGCTATTTATTAGAGTCATTAGAGAAGGTATTATGTACAAAATAAGGTCTCTGAGCGGTTTCCTTCCTCTGGGACAGCTCAGTTACGAAGGATGACTATCTTTCTAGTGACTGGATGCATTGATACACCATTTTAAGCCTAATTTAATACCTTTGCCATATTCAAAGGAATATTCAGTGTCTGCTTTTTTTTACCGATCTACCAATCTTTGCGAGGCATTGGAAAACCTCTCTGGTCTTTGTGGTTGAACCTGTTTTTGCAAATAATGTGGACGAGAAATTAACTTTGTCCTGAATACAAAGCATTATGTTTGGGGCAAATCCAACATCACTGAGTGCCATTTTCAAGCATGGTGGAGGCTGCATCAGGTAATGCGTATGCTTGTCATCGGGACAACATTTACATTTAAGTCATTTAGCAGACGCTCTTATCCAGAGCGACTTACAAATTGGTGCATTCACCTTATGACATCCAGTGGAACAGCCACTTTACAATAGTGCATCTAAATCTTTTAAGGGGGGTGAGAAGGATTACTTTATCCTATCCTAGGTATTCCTTAAAGAGGTGGGGTTTCAGGTGTCTCCGGAAGGTGGTGATTGACTCCGCTGTCCTGGCGTCGTGAGGAGTTTGTTCCATCATTGGGGGCCAGAGCAGCGAGAACAGTTTGACTGGGCTGAGCGGGAACTGTACTTCCTCAGTGGTAGGGAGGCGAGCAGGCCAGAGGTGGATGAACGTGCCCTTGTTTGGGTGTAGGGCCTGATCAGAGCCTGGAGGTACTGAGGTGCCGTTCCTCACAGCTCCGTGAGGCAAGCACCATGGTCGCGCAGCGGGATGCGAGCCAACTGGAAGCCAGTGGAGAGAGAGCGGAGGAGCGGGAGACGTGAAGAGAGACCCAGGAAGGTTGAACACCAGACGGGCTGCGGCGTTCTGGATAAGTTGTAGGGGTTTTATGGCACAGGCAGGAGCCCAGCCAACAGCGAGGTTACCAGTAATCCAGGCAGGAGATGACAAGTGCCTGGATTAGGACCTGCGCCGCTTCCTGTGTGAGCAGGGTCGTACTCTGCGGATGTTGTAGACAAGGACTATGTATTTTTTT
>NW_026284884.1:17500-21295 GCF_023373465.1 Oncorhynchus keta | reverse complement strand
CACACCACACCACACCACACCACACCAACACACACACACACACACACACACACACACACACACTGTGGAGAGGGTAAAGTTTTGGTGAGTCTGGCATAGAAGGTGTGAGATGAGCTGTGAAATATATTTCCCTATTGAAAGTCTATGAATTTACTGGAATGCATTGAATTGTATCATATATTTAGCTGTGGTTTAAAGAAGGCCATTGGGGAAAGGGCCGAACTTCAATATTTTAAAACTTTTCTAATAAAAACACATTTCTCTTTATGGTGAGCGAGAGGGTTGCGCCTTTTCCTTTCCTGTCCAATGGTTTAAAAAGTAGAAATGATATGGAAAAGATTTCCTCAGGTAATGTAGTCTGAAGCAGTCTGTTTTAATTTGGTTCCTCTAGCTCAAAGGGTTTAGAGCAGGGATGGGCAGAATACAAATAACAAGAGTATATGAAGTTAAATGACGTGTGTTGAGCTGTTACATGCAATACTCAAAACCCTAAAACTAGTACCTCGGGTTAGTTCGGTAGCTCTGTGTGTGACACGTTGCATTTAGTAAGTCAAAAGAAAAAACTTGGGTGGAAAAACACTCATTTGTTGAGCACACTATTAAATATGCGCATAAATTAACATGTACTTTGCATATGTATATTTAATTGTAGTTCATTTAACCTGCTCGTGTTGTCGTATAACCCTGAACATGGCATGTTGATGGGACATTGCTATTGGGAGATATTTGAGTTTCTGTTAGTTAATCTCAGTCCTGTGTCATTTCGTGCCATTCTAGGGAAAAGCTTAGCCATTGACTTCATGCTATCTCCCGTGACCTTTGACCCAGAATTCTGACATATAAATTGTAATATCTCAGCAATGGTAAGGCCTACAGACATGACACAAGTAAACTGTCCTTCTGAGACTCTGTTGTATCATTTGGTATGCTCCGTTCAGCTGTAGAAACCATGTTTATTTTATCTCCCTACTAGTGGAAACCCTAATTCTGTGCTTAGCAGATATAGACTGACTGTAATTCCAGATCGGATTAGATCCTGGGCGGTGACATTGGCGGTACTGGAGGACCAGGGTTGGGCTGTTGGGGGTACTGGAGGACCAGGGTTGGGCTGTTGGGTACTGGAGGACCAGGGTTGGGCTGTTGGGGGTACTGGAGGACCAGGGTTAGGCTGTTGGGGGTACTGGAGGACCAGGGTTGGGCTGTTGGGGTACTGGAGGACCAGGGTTGGGCTGTTGGGGTAATAGAAGACCAGGGTTGGGCTGTTGGGGGTACTGGAAGACCAGGATTAGGAAACACTGTTGGGGGTACTGGAGGACCAGGGTTGGGCTGTTGGGGGTACTGGAGGACCAGGGTTGGGCTGTTGAGGGTACCGGAGGACCAGGGTTGGGCTGTTGAGGGTACTGGAGGACCAGGGTTGGGCTGTTGGGGTACTGGAGACCAGGGTTAGGCTGTTGGCGGTACTGGAGGACCAGGGTTGGGCTGTTGGGGTACTGGAGGACCAGGGTTAGGCTGTTGTCGGTACTGGAGGACCAGGGTTGGGCTGTTGGGGGTACTGGAAGACCAGGATTAGGAAACACTGTTGGGGGTACTGGAGGACCAGGGTTGGGCTGTTGGGGGTACTGGAGGACCAGGGTTAGGCTGTTGGGGTACTGGAGGACCAGGGTTGGGTTGTTGGGGGTTCTGGAGGACCAGGGTTGGGCTGTTGAGGGTACTGGAGGACCAGGGTTAGGCTGTTGGGGTACTGGAGGACCAGGGTTGGGCTGTTGGGGTACTGGAGGACCAGGGTTGGGCTGTTGGGGGTACTGGAGGACCAGGGTTAGGCTGTTGTCGGTACTGGAGGACCAGGGTTGGTCTGTTGGGGGTACTGGAGGACCAGGGTTAGGCTGTTGGGGGTATTGGAGGACCAGGGTTGGGCTGTTGGGGTACTGGAGGACCAGTGTTGGGCTGTTGGGGTACTGGAGGACAAGGGTTAGGCTGTTGGGGGTACTGGAGGACCAGGGTTGAGCTGTTGGGGGTACTGGAGGACCAGGGTTGGGCTGTTGGGGGTACTGGAAGACCAGGGTTGGGCTGTTGGGGGTACTAGAGGACCAGGGGTTGGGCTGTTGGGGGTACTGGAAGACCAGGGTTAGGAAACACTGTTGGGGTACTGGAGGACCAGGGTTGGGCTGTTGGGGGTACTGGAGGACCAGGGTTGGGCTGTTGGGGGTACTGGAGGACCAGGGTTGGGAAACATTGCCCTAGACAATACATGATACACTTGTTTGAGCTACAAACTAAATCGCAAATTCGACTTGTTGGCTAACGTTGGTTAGCGTGTAGGTAACCATCCTGCCTCGCTAGCATTATCAATGATAACATGACACAACCAGCAGTATCTAGACAATAAACGTGTATGAACTACGACCTAACTAAGTTGTAATGAGGTTTTAACTAATGTTTTAGCTAAAACATTAGCCCGCCTGCCTCGCTAGCAAACGTTAGCTAGCCTGCCTCGCTTTAGCAAAAGATGGCTACCTACATAACCAGCTATAACGTTATCTAACGTCGTTACCTAAGTTATACCAGAGAAGTCCTCCTATTCCAGTATCTCTGGTAATATTCACCACCACCGGGTCGTTGCACACCAAGCTAGCGTTACTTGGGACCGACCAACTCTGAGCACCTATTCCGACCGCGTACTAGGGTCGGTCCTTTCAGCAGGGCATGTCAACAGTAGAACGTTGGCTGTGGAGCCATATGGTCAATCCGTATAGGGCTCGTGATCCTTTGAATGCATTTGGGGGCTATGAAACAACAGAGCCCCCATTCACTGAGGAGAAGCGAAGTGGGGTGGAGGGGTGATTTGCTCATGGAGGCTTGGCAAAAGGGGGACGTGATTGGTCGACATAATTGTAATCCAAACCGAAACTTCATTGTGACGCGTGAAGGTTCCAAACTCCATTTTAGACGAGACTGACTTTGTGACCCAAAATGATCCTATTTCCACTTTGTAGTCCATTTAGACGACTAGAGTAAATATTTAGGCCCTTTTCAAAGGGATTATGGGCTTTTAGAGGCAGTCGCTCTTTAAATTCACAGGCCGCGCTGTGTGTGTGTGTGTGTGCGCATGCGCGCGTGTCTGTGTCTGTGTGTGCGTGCGTGTGTGTGTGTGCGCATGCGCGCGTGCGTGTCTGTGTCTGCGTGTGTGTGCGTGCGTGTGTGTGTGTCTGTCTGTGTGTGTGTGTGTGTGTGTGTGTCTGTGCGTGTGTGTGTGTCTGTGTGTGTGTGTCTGTGCGTGTGCGTGTGTGTTCGACTGACATAAAGTCCACGATCAGCGAGTGACAATGAGAACTTGCGTCAAGACTATCTGTGGTGGACTTGCGTAGGAAAGTGTGTGTGTTATGGGAATGGGCTACCGTTAAATGACCTTTCACCTGCTTGGCTTGTCCTGCTATGATAGTTGTGTGTGTCTTACTGCCTGTCCTGTATCATATTGAGTGTGGGGTGTTGGGTACTGTATCGCTCTGTATTTCTCCAGCTGTTATGTGATGTTCTCTCTCTCTCTAGTTTATTTGAGACACACACACACACACACACAGATCCAGGCTGGCCTAGTTTCTCTCTGCGTTGTAATGACTCACCTAACAGTCTTCTGCTTGGCTGCACGGCTGACTGGGGACTCACTGTGGATAACACATTGGGATGGTCACTCACTCTCTCTCTCACACGCACGCACGCACGCACGCACGCACACGCACACGCACACGCACACAGCGCAAACTGCTCAGTAAACAGACACGCCCAGTAAAGACACGC
>NW_026284884.1:0-15000 GCF_023373465.1 Oncorhynchus keta | reverse complement strand
CTGTGTAGTGTAGTGATCCATGGTTGAATGGGACTGTGTACTGTAGTGTAGTGATCCATGGTTGAATGGGACTGTGTACTGTAGTGTAGTGATCCATGGTTGAATGGGACTGTACTGTAGTGTAGTGATCCATGGTTGAATGGGACTGTGTACTGTAGCAGTGGTATAGTGTAGTGATGGGACTATGTACAGTAGCAGTGGTGTAGTGATGGGACTATGTACAGTAGCAGTGGTATAGTGTAGTGATGGGACTATGTACAGTAGCAGTGGTATAGTGATGGGACTATATACAGTAGCAGTGGTATAGTGATGGGACTATGTACAGTAGCAGTGGTATAGTGTAGTGATGGGACTATGTACAGTAGCAGTTGTATAGTGTAGTGATGGGACTATGTACAGTAGCAGTGGTATAGTGTAGTGATGGGACTATGTACAGTAGCAGTGGTATAGTGTAGTGATGGGACTATGTACAGTAGCAGTGGTATAGTGTAATACACCATACTGAAGTTGCTATGGCTTGGTGTACAGATTAAACATGGAGGCTTGGTTTACAGATTAAACATGGAGGCTTGGTTTACAGATTAAACACTGAGGCTTGGTTTACAGATTAAATATGGAGGCTTGGTTTACAGATTAAACATGGAAGCTTGGTTTACAGATTAAACATGGAGGCTTGGTTTACAGATTAAACATGGAAGCTTGGTTTACAGATTAAACATGGAGGCTTGGTTTACAGATTAAACATGGAAGCTTGGTGTACAGATTAAACATGGAAGCTTGGTTTACAGATTAAACATGGAAGCTTGGTTTACAGATTAAACATGGAAGCTTGGTTTACAGATTAAACATGGAAACTTGGTTTACAGATTAAACATGGAGGCTTGGTTTACAGATTAAACACTGAGGCTTGGTTTACAGATTAAACATGGAGGCTTGGTTTACAGATTAAACATGGAAGCTTGGTTTACAGATTAAACATGGAAGCTTGGTTTAAAGATAATAGTTGGTTAGCTTGTGAGGGCAGATTAGAGAACTAGTTAGGGGACTATTTAAGGGCTGGTCAGAGGCTGTTTAGGGACTAGTTAAACTCTGGTCAGAGGCTGTTTAGGGACTAGTTAAGGGTTGGTCAGAGGCTATTTAGGGACTAGTTAGGCTCTGGTCAGAGGCTGTTTAGGGACTAGTTAAGGGCTGGTCAGAGGCTGTTGAGGGACTAGTTAAGCTCTGGTCAGAGGCTGTTTAGGGACTAGTTAAACTCTGGTCAGAGGCTGTTGAGGGACTAGTTAAGCTCTGGTCAGAGGCTGTTGAGGGACTAGTTAAGCTCTGGTCAGAGGCTGTTTAGGGACTAGTTACGGGCTGGTCAGAGGCTGTTTAGGGACTAGTTAAGCTCTGGTCAGAGGCTGTTGAGGGACTAGTTAAGCTCTGGTCAGAGTCTGTTTAGGGACTAGTTACGGGCTGGTCAGAGGCTGTTTAGGGACTAGTTACGGGCTGGTCAGAGGCTGTTTAGGGACTAGTTACGGGCTGGTCAGAGGCTGTTTAGGGACTAGTTACGGGCTGGTCAGAGGCTGTTTAGGGACTAGTTACGGGCTGGTCAGAGGCTGTTTAGGGACTAGTTAAGCTCTGGTCAGAGGCTGTTGAGGGACTAGTTAAGCTCTGGTCAGAGGCTGTTTAGGGACTAGTTACGGGCTGGTCAGAGGCTGTTTAGGGACTAGTTACGGGCTGGTCAGAGGCTGTTTAGGGACTAGTTAAGCTCTGGTCAGAGGCTGTTTAGGGACTAGTTAAGGGCTGGTCAGAGGCTGGCTAGTGGTGGGCTGACTGACCACATGGTTTTTGATTCCTGTGGTGAGCTCAGCAGCAGATGTGACGCCGCATCACATCACAGTGGATTATTCTCTTAGAGGTGGACAACACAGCAGTATCTAGTGACCGCTGCAGTGTCTCTGACTGACCCCCCCATGCTCTCTCTGTGTGAGGGTGGGGTGGTGGGGGGCGTGTCTCTGACTGACCCCCCCATGCTCTCTCTGTGTGAGGGTGGGGTGGTGGGGGGCGTGTCTCTGACTGACCCCCCCATGCTCTCTCTGTGTGAGGGTGGGGGGCGTGTCTCTGACTGACCCCCCCATGCTCTCTCTGTGTGAGGGTGGGGTGGTGGGGGGATAGCTGCCGTCAGGAAGTCAGAATCTTACTGTTCCAGATGACTGCCAGTTTCTGTTCTGTTCAACTCAAAATATTGGCATGTACCCAGCTTCCACTGGGTCAAGTCTTGTCTACCACGCCGCCGGAGAATAAATGTATCTGGGGGAAACACTGTGCCACCTCATTGAGTTGACCAAGTTGATTTCACACTGTATAGGGAATAGGGCTCTGGTCTATAGTAGTACACTATACAGGGAATATGGCTCTGGTCTATAGTAGTGCACTATATAGGGAATAGGGCTCTGGTCTATAGTAGTATCACTATATAGTCTATATATATATATATATATACATATATATATACATGTCTCTGTCTATCTGTCCCTATTCCCTGGTCCCACAGATACCTGTGACTGGTCTGATCTCTACTTCCTGGTCCCACAGATACCTGTGACTGGTCTGATCTCTACTTCCTGGTCCCACAGATACCTGTGACTGGTCTGATCTCTACTTCCTGGTCCCACAGATACCTGTGACTGGTCTGAGCTCTACTTCCTGGTCCCACAGATACCTGTGACTGGTCTGATCTCTACTTCCTGGTCCCACAGATACCTGTGACTGGTCTGATCTCTACTTCCTGGTCCCACAGATACCTGTGACTGATCTGATCTCTACTTCCTGGTCCCACAGATACCTGTGACTGGTCTGATCTCTACTTCCTGGTCCCACAGATACCTGTGACTGGTCTGATCTCTACTTCCTGGTCCCACAGATACCTGTGACTGGTCTGATCTCTACTTCCTGGTCCCACAGATACCTGTGACTGGTCTGATCTCTACTTCCTGGTCCCACAGACACCTGTGACTGGTCTGATCTCTACTTCCTGGTCCCACAGATACCTGTGACTGGTCTGATCTCTACTTCCTGGTCCCACAGATACCTGTGACTGGTCTGATCTCTACTTCCTGGTCCCACAGATACCTGTGACTGGTCTGATCTCTACTTCCTGGTCCCACAGATACCTGTGACTGGTCTGATCTCTACTTCCTGGTCCCACAGATACCTGTGACTGGTCTGATCTCTACTTCCTGGTCCCACAGATACCTGTGACTGGTCTGATCTCTACTTCCTGGTCCCACAGACACCTGTGACTGGTCTGATCTCTACTTCCTGGTCCCACAGATACCTGTGACTGGTCTGATCTCTACTTCCTGGTCCCACAGATACCTGTGACTGGTCTGATCTCTACTTCCTGGTCCCACAGACACCTGTGACTGGTCTGATCTCTACTTCCTGGTCCCACAGATACCTGTGACTGGTCTGATCTCTACTTCCTGGTCCCACAGATACCTGTGACTGGTCTGATCTCTACTTCCTGGTCCCACAGATACCTGTGACTGGTCTGATCTCTACTTCCTGGTCCCACAGATACCTGTGACTGGTCTGATCTCTACTTCCTGGTCCCACAGATACCTGTGACTGGTCTGATCTCTACTTCCTGGTCCCACAGATACCTGTGACTGGTCTGATCTCTACTTCCTGGTCCCACAGATACCTGTGACTGGTCTGATCTCTACTTCCTGGTCCCACAGATACCTGTGACTGGTCTGATCTCTACTTCCTGGTCCCACAGATACCTGTGACTGGTCTGATCTCTACTTCCTGGTCCCACAGATACCTGTGACTGGTCTGATCTCTACTTCCTGGTCCCACAGACACCTGTGACTGGTCTGATCTCTAATCACTGATCCATCAGCAGCCCTAATGGAAGATCTCCATTAGAACCACAATGCTAGGCTGCAATAGACAGACACACACACACACACACACACACACATGCTCACAGCCAAACAAAATAACACCACAAGAAACCAAGCACAGCAACGCAATAGGCCAAGACAAACAACACACACACACACACACACACACACACACACACACACACACACACACACACACACACACACACACACACACACACACACACACTATGTTTCTTCCTAGGATTCCCTAATCTCCCTGCAGTGTGTCCAGCTCTGTATTTGAGGAGGAAGCTGTTGCCCCTCTCTATCTGTCTCTGCTCTGTTCTGACGCAGACCGACGCTCACAACAATGGCGTTCAATTTCCTGTTTTTCACTTCACTGGAAAGACACTGTAGTGTACTGGAGTAGAATATATCACTATCCTACTGTAGTGTACTGGAGTAGAATATATCACTATCCTACTGTAGTGTACTGGAGTAGAATATATCACTATCCTACTGTAGTGTACTGGAGTAGAATATATCACTGGAGTATCACTACTGTGTAGTGTACTGGAGTAGAATATATCACTATCCTACTGTAGTGTACTGGAGTAGAATATATCACTATCCTACTGTAGTGTACTGGAGTAGAATATATCACTATCCTACTGTAGTGTACTGGAGTAGAATATATCACTATCCTACTGTAGTGTACTGGAGTAGAATATATCACTATCCTACTGTAGTGTACTGGAGTAGAATATATCACTATCCTACTGTAGTGTACTGGAGTAGAATATATCACTATCCTACTGTAGTGTACTGGAGTAGAATATATCACTATCCTACTGTAGTGTACTGGAGTAGAATATATCACTATCCTACTGTAGTGTACTGGAGTAGAATATATCACTATCCTACTGTAGTGTACTGGAGTAGAATATATCACTATCTACTGTAGTGTACTGGAGTAGAAATATATCACTATCCTACTGTAGTGTACTGGAGTAGAATATATCACTATCCTACTGTAGTGTACTGGAGTAGAATATATCACTATCCTACTGTAGTGTACTGGAGTAGAATATATCACTATCCTACTGTAGTGTACTGGAGTAGAATATATCACTATCCTACTGTAGTGTACTGGAGTAGAATATATCACTATCCTACTGTAGTGTACTGGAGTAGAATATATCACTATCCTACTGTAGTGTACTGGAGTAGAATATATCACTATCCTACTGTAGTGTACTGGAGTAGAATATATCACTATCCTACTGTAGTGTACTGGAGTAGAATATATCACTATCCTACTGTAGTGTACTGGAGTAGAATATATCACTATCCTACTGTAGTGTACTGGAGTAGAATATATCACTATCCTACTGTAGTGTACTGGAGTAGAATATATCACTATCCTACTGTAGTGTACTGGAGTAGAATATATCACTATCCTACTGTAGTGTACTGGAGTAGAATATATCACTATCCTACTGTAGTGTACTGGAGTAGAATATATCACTGTCCTACTGTAGTGTACTGGAGTAGAATATATCACTATCCTACTGTAGTGTACTGGAGTAGAATATATCACTATCCTACTGTAGTGTACTGGAGTAGAATATATCACTATCCTACTGTAGTGTACTGGAGTAGAATATATCACTGGAAAGACACTGTCCTACTGTAGTGTACTGGAGTAGAATATATCACTGGAAAGACACTGTCCTACTGTAGTGTACTGGAGTAGAATATATCACTGTCCTACTGTAGTGTACTGGAGTAGAATATATCACTGGAAAGACACTGTCCTACTGTAGTGTACTGGAGTAGAATATATCACTGGAAAGACACTATCCTACTGTAGTGTACTGGAGTAGAATATATCACTGGAAAGACACTGTCCTACTGTAGTGTACTGGAGTAGAATATATCACTGGCTGACTGGAGTAGAATATATCACTGGAAAGACACTGTCCTACTGTAGTGTACTGGAGTAGAATATATCACTATCCTACTGTAGTGTACTGGAGTAGAATATATCACTGGCTGAGTGGAGTAGAATATATCACTGGCTGAGTGGAGTAGAATATATCACTGGAAAGACACTATCCTACTGTAGTGTACTGGAGTAGAATATATCACTGGCTGAGTGGAGTAGAATATATCACTGGCTGAGTGGAGTAGAATATATCACTGGAAAGACACTGTCCTACTGTAGTGTACTGGAGTAGAATATATCACTGGAAAGACACTATCCTACTGTAGTGTACTGGAGTAGAATATATCACTGGAAAGACACGATCCTACTGTAGTGTACTGGAGTAGAATATATCACTGGAAAGACACGATCCTACTGTAGTGTACTGGAGTAGAATATATCACTGGAAAGACACGATCCTACTGTAGTGTACTGGAGTAGAATATATCACTGGAAAGACACTATCCTACTGTAGTGTACTGGAGTATAATATATCACTGGCTGGCTGAGTGGAGTAGAATATATCACTGGCTGAGTGGAGTAGAATATATCACTGGCTGAGTGGAGTAGAATATATCACTGGCTGAGTGGAGTAGAATATATCACTGGCTGAGTGGAGTAGAATATATGACTGGCTGTAGCTGAGTGGAGTAGAATATATCACTGGCTGTACTGGAGTAGAATATATCACTGGCTGGCTGAGTGGAGTAGAATATATCACTGGCTGGCTGAGTGGAGTAGAATATATGACTGGCTGGCTGAGTGGAGTAGAATATATCACTGGCTGGCTGTACTGGAGTAGAATATATCACTGGCTGGCGGAGTGGAGTAGAATATATCACTGGCTGGCTGAGTGGAGTAGAATATATCACTGGAAAGACTGAGTGTATACTATAGTGGCTGGCTGAGTGGAGTAGCATATATGACTGGCTGGCTGAGTGGAGTATAATATATGACTGGCTGGCTGAGTGGAGTAGAATATATCACTGGCTGGCTGAGTGGAGTAGCATATATCACTGGCTGGCTGTAGTGGAGTAGAATATATCACTGGCTGGCTGTAGTGGAGTAGAATATCACTGACTGGCTGGCTGAGTGGAGTAGAATATATCACTGGCTGGCTGAGTGGAGTAGAATATATCACTGGCTGGCTGTAGTGTACTGGAGTAGAATATATCACTGGCTGGCTGTAGTGGAGTAGAATATATCACTGGCTGGCTGATATCACTGGAAAGAGAATATATCACTGGCTAGGCTGTACTGGAGTAGAATATATGACTGGCTGGCTGAGTGAGTAGAATATATGACTGGCTGGCTGACTGGAGTAGAATATATCACTGGCTGGCTGAGTGGAGTAGAATATATCACTGGCTGGCTGAGTGGAGTAGCATATATCACTGGCTGGCTGAGTGGAGTAGAATATATCACTGGATGGCTGAGTGGAGTAGAATATATGACTGGCTGGCTGAGTGGAGGAGTAGAATATATCACTGGCTGAGTGGAGTAGTATATCACTGGCTGGCTGAGTGGAGTAGAATATATCACTGGCACTGGCTGAGTGGAGTAGAATATATGACTGGCTGGCTGAGTGGAGTAGAATATATCACTGGCTGATCCTACTGTAGTGTACTGGAGTAGAATATATCACTGGAAAGACTGAGTGGAGTAGACACTGGCCTACTGTAGTGTACTGGAGTAGAATATATCACTGGCTGGCTGAGTGGAGTAGAATATATCACTGGCTGGTGTACTGGAGTAGAATATATCACTGGCTGAGTGGAGTAGAATATATCACTGGAAAGACTGGCTGGTGTACTGGAGTAGAATATATCACTGGCTGGCTGACTGGAGTAGAATATATCACTGGCTGGCTGTACTGGAGTAGAATATATCACTGGCTGAGTGGAGTAGAATATATCACTGGCTGGCTGAGTGGAGTAGAATATATGACTGGCTGAGTGGAGTAGAATATATCACTGGCTGAGTGGAGTAGAATATATCACTGGCTGAGTGAAGTAGAATATATCACTGGCTGGCTGGTGGAGTAGAATATATCACTGGCTGAGTGGAGTAGAATATATCACTGGCTGGCTGAGTGGAGTAGAATATATCACTGGCTGAGTGGAGTAGCATATATCACTGGCTGCTGAGTGGAGTAGAATATATCACTGGCTGGCTGAGTGGAGTAGAATATATCACTGGCTGAGTGGAGTAGAATATATCACTGGCTGAGTGGAGTAGAATATATCACTGGCTGGCTGAGTGGAGTAGAATATATCACTGGCTGGCTGAGTGGAGTAGAATATATCACTGGCTGGCTGAGTGGAGTAGAATATATCACTGGCTGGCTGAGTGGAGTAGAATATATCACTGGCTGAGTGGAGTAGAATATATCACTGGCTGGCTGAGTGGAGTAGAATATATCACTGGCTGGCTGAGTGGAGTAGAATATATCACTGGCTGGCTGAGTGGAGTAGAATATATCACTGGCTGGCTGAGTGGAGTAGAATATATCACTGGCTGGCTGAGTGGAGTAGAATATATCACTGGCTGGCTGAGTGGAGTAGAATATATCACTGGCTGAGTGGAGTAGAATATATGACTGGCTGGCTGAGTGGAGTAGAATATATCACTGGCTGGCTGAGTGGAGTAGAATATATCACTGGCTGGCTGAGTGGAGTAGAATATATCACTGGCTGGCTGGGAGTAGAATATATCACTGGCTGGCTGAGTGGAGTAGAATATATCACTGGCTGGCTGAGTGGAGTAGAATATATCACTGGCTGGCTGAGTGGAGTAGAATATATCACTGGCTGGCTGAGTGGAGTAGAATATATCACTGGCTGGCTGAGTGGAGTAGAATATATCACTGGCTGGCTGAGTGGAGTAGAATATATGACTGGCTGGCTGAGTGGAGTAGAATATATCACTGGCTGGCTGGGTGGAGTAGCATATATCACTGGCTGGCTGGGTGGAGTAGAATATATCACTGGCTGGCTGAGTGGAGTAGCATATATCACTGGCTGGCTGAGTGGAGTAGAATATATCACTGGCTGGCTGAGTGGAGTAGCATATATCACTGGCTGGCTGAGTGGAGTAGAATATATCACTGGCTGGCTGAGTGGAGTAGAATATATCACTGGCTGGCTGAGTGGAGTAGAATATATGACTGGCTGGCTGAGTGGCGTAGCATATATGACTGGCTGAGTGGAGTAGCATATATCACTGGCTGGCTGAGTGGAGTAGAATATATCACTGGCTGACTGAGTGGAGTAGAATATATCACTGGCTGAGTGGAGTAGCATATATCACTGGCTGGCTGAGTGGAGTAGAATATATCACTGGCTGGCTGAGTGGAGTAGAATATATCACTGGCTGGCTGAGTGGAGTAGAATATATCACTGGCTGAGTGGAGTAGCATATATCACTGGCTGGCTGAGTGGAGTAGAATATATCACTGGCTGGCTGAGTGGAGTAGAATATATGACTGGCTGGCTGAGTGGAGTAGCATATATCACTGGCTGGCTGAGTGGAGTAGAATATATCACTGGCTGGCTGAGTGGAGTAGAATATATGACTGGCTGGCTGAGTGGAGTAGAATATATGACTGGCTGGCTGAGTGGAGTAGCATATATCACTGGCTGGCTGAGTGGAGTAGAATATATCACTGGCTGGCTGAGTGGAGTAGCATATATCACTGGCTGGCTGAGTGGAGTAGAATATATCACTGGCTGGCTGAGTGGAGTAGCATATATCACTGGCTGGCTGAGTGGAGTAGAATATATCACTGGCTGGCTGAGTGGAGTAGAATATATCACTGGCTGGCTGAGTGCAGTAGCATATATCACTGGCTGGCTGAGTGGAGTAGCATATATCACTGGCTGAGTGGAGTAGCATATATCACTGGCTGGCTGAGTGGAGTAGAATATATCACTGGCTGGCGGAGTGGAGTAGCATATATCACTGGCTGGCTGAGTGGAGTAGAATATATCACTGGCTGGCTGAGTGGAGTAGAATATATCACTGGCTGGCTGAGTGAAGTAGCATATATGACTGGCTGGCTGAGTGGAGTAGCCTATATCACTGACTGGCTGAGTGGAGTAGAATATATGACTGGCTGGCTGAGTGGAGTAGCATATATGACTGGCTGAGTGGAGTAGCATATATCACTGGCTGGCTGAGTGGAGTAGAATATATCACTGGCTGAGTGGAGTAGCATATATCACTGGCTGGCTGAGTGGAGTAGAATATATCACTGGCTGGCTGAGTGGGTAGAATATATCACTGGCTGGCTGAGTGGAGTAGAATATATCACTGGCTGAGTGGAGTAGCATATATCACTGGCTGGCTGAGTGGAGTAGAATATATCACTGGCTGGCGGAGTGGAGTAGAATATATGGCTGGCTGAGTGGAGTAGCATATATCACTGGCTGGCTGAGTGGAGTAGAATATATCACTGGCTGGCTGAGTGGAGTAGGATATATCACTGGCTGGCTGAGTGAAGTAGAATATATCACTGGCTGGCTGAGTGAAGTAGAATATATTGCTGGCTGGCTGAGTGAAGTAGAATATATCACTGGCTGGCTGAGTGGAGTAGCATATATGACTGGCTGGCTGAGTGGAGTAGAATATATCACTGGCTGGCTGAGTGGAGTAGCATATATCACTGGCTGGCTGAGTGAAGTAGAATATATCTGGCTGGGTGAGTGAGTGAGTAGGATATATGGCTGGCTGGCTCAGTGGAGTAGCATAAATCTGACTGTCTGGCTGAGTGGAAGTAGGATATATCACTGGCTGGTTGGGTGGAGTAGAATATATGGCTGGCTGGCTGAGTGGAGTAGATATATCACTGGCTGGCTGAGTGGAGAAGAATATATCACTGGCTGGCTGAGTGGAGTAGAATATATGGCTGGCTGGCTGGCTGAGTGGAGTAGAATATATGGCTGGCTGGCTGAGTGGAGTAGAATATATCACTGGCTGGCTGAGTGGAGTAGAATATATGGCTGGCTGGCTGGCTGAGGCTGGAGTAGAATATATCACTGGCTGGCTGAGTGGAGTAGAATATATCACTGGCTGGCTGAGTGGAGTAGAATATATCACTGGCTGGCTGAGTGGAGTAGAATATGTCACTGGCTGGCTGAGTGGAGTAACATATATCACTGGCTGGCTGAGTGGAGTAGAATATATCACTGGCTGGCTGAGTGGAGTAGAATATATCACTGGCTGGCTGAGTGGAGTAGAATATATCACTGGCTGGCTGAGTGGAGTAGAATATATCACTGGCTGGCTGAGTGGAGTAGAATATATCACTGGCTGGCTGAGTGGAGTAGAATATATGACTGGCTGGCTGAGTGGAGTAGCATATATCACTGGCTGGCTGAGTGGAGTAGAATATATCACTGGCTGGCTGGGTGGAGTAGAATATATCACTGGCTGGCTGAGTGGAGTAGCATATATGACTGGCTGGCTGAGTGGAGTAGAATATATCACTGGCTGGCTGAGTGGAGTAGCATATATCACTGGCTGGCTGAGTGGAGTAGAATATATCACTGGCTGGCTGAGTGGAGTAGCATATATCACTGGCTGGCTGAGTGGAGTAGAATATATGACTGGCTGGCTGAGTGGCGTAGCATATATGACTGGCTGAGTGGAGTAGCATATATCACTGGCTGGCTGAGTGGAGTAGAATATATCACTGGCTGGCTGAGTGGAGTAGAATATATCACTGGCTGAGTGGAGTAGCATATATCACTGGCTGGCTGAGTGGAGTAGAATATATGACTGGCTGGCTGAGTGAAGTAGAATATATCACTGGCTGGCTGAGTGGAGTAGAATATATCACTGGCTGAGTGGAGTAGCATATATCACTGGCTGGCTGAGTGGAGTAGAATATATCACTGGCTGGCTGAGTGGAGTAGAATATATCACTGGCTGGCTGAGTGGAGTAGCATATATCACTGGCTGGCTGAGTGGAGTAGAATATATCACTGGCTGGCTGAGTGGAGTCGAATATATGACTGGCTGGCTGAGTGGAGTAGAATATATGACTGGCTGGCTGAGTGGAGTAGCATATATCACTGGCTGGCTGAGTGGAGTAGAATATATCACTGGCTGGCTGAGTGGAGTAGAATATATGACTGGCTGGCTGAGTGGAGTAGAATATATCACTGGCTGGCTGAGTGGAGTAGCATATATCACTGGCTGGCTGAGTGGAGTAGAATATATCACTGGCTGGCTGAGTGGAGTAGCATATATCACTGGCTGGCTGAGTGCAGTAGCATATATCACTGGCTGGCTGAGTGGAGTAGCATATATGACTGGCTGAGTGGAGTAGCATATATCACTGGCTGGCTGAGTGGAGTATAATATATCACTGGCTGGCTGAGTGGAGTAGCATATATCACTGGCTGGCTGAGGGAGTAGAATATATCACTGGCTGGCTGAGTGGAGTAGAATATATCACTGGCTGGCTGAGTGGAGTAGCATATATGACTGGCTGGCTGAGTGGAGTAGCCTATATGACTGGCTGAGTGGAGTAGCATATATGACTGGCTGGCTGAGTGGAGTAGCATATATGACTGGCTGAGTGGAGTAGCATATATCACTGGCTGGCTGAGTGGAGTAGCATATA
Source organism: Oncorhynchus keta (assembly GCF_023373465.1). Lineage (NCBI taxonomy): Eukaryota > Metazoa > Chordata > Actinopteri > Salmoniformes > Salmonidae > Oncorhynchus > Oncorhynchus keta. The sequence continues at coordinate 2,513 of NW_026284884.1, read as the reverse complement.
TCACTGGCTGAGTGGAGTAGCATATATCACTGGCTGGCTGAGTGGAGTAGCATATATGACTGGCTGGCTGAGTGGAGTAGAATATATGACTGGCTGGCTGAGTGGAGTAGAATATATCACTGGCTGAGTGGAGTAGCATATATCACTGGCTGGCTGAGTGGAGTAGAATATATCACTGGCTGGCGGAGTGGAGTAGAATATATCACTGGCTGAGTGGAGTAGCATATATCACTGGCTGGCTGAGTGAAGTAGAATATATTGCTGGCTGGCTGAGTGGAGTAGGATATATCACTGGCTGGCTGAGTGAAGTAGAATATATGACTGGCTGGCTGAGTGAAGTAGAATATATTGCTGGCTGGCTGAGTGAAGTAGAATATATCACTGGCTGGCTGAGTGGAGTAGCATATATGACTGGCTGGCTGAGTGGAGTAGAATATATCACTGGCTGGCTGAGTGGAGTAGCATATATCACTGGCTGGCTGAGTGAAGTAGAATATATTGCTGGCTGGGTGAGTGAGTGAAGTAGGATATATGGCTGGCTGGCTCAGTGAAGTAGCATAAATGGCTGACTGTCTGGCTGAGAGAAGTAGGATATATGGCTGGTTGGGTGGAGTAGGAATTATGGCTGGCTGGCTGAGTGGAGTAATATGCATTTGGCTGGCTGGCTGAGTGGAGAAGCATCTATGGCTGGCTGGCTGAGTGGAGTAGGATCTATGGCTGGCTGGCTGGCTGAGTGGAGTAGGATCTATGGCTGGCTGGCTGAGTGGAGTAGAATATATAGCTGTCTGAGTAGAGTAGGATATATGGCTGGCTGGCTGGCTGAGTGGAGTAGAATATATAGCTGGCTGAGTGAAGTAGAATATAAGGCTGGCTGGCTGAGTGGAGTAGGATAAATGGCTTGCTGGCTGAGTGGAGTAGAATATATAGCTGGCTGGCTGAGTGGAGTAGAATATAAGGCTGTCTGAGTAGAGTAGGATACATGGCTGGCTGGCTGAGTGGAGTAGAATATATAGCTGGCTGGCTGAGTGGAGTAGAATATAAGGCTGGCTGGCTGAGTGGAGTAGAATATATAGCTGGCTGGCTGAGTGGAGTAGAATATATAGCTGGCTGGCTGAGTGGAGTAGCATATATCGCTGGCTGGCTGAGTGGAGTAGAATATATAGCTGGCTGGCTGAGTGGAGTAGAATATATAGCTGGCTGGCTGAGTGGAGTAGAATATATAGCTGTCTGGCTGGTGGAGTAGAATATATAGCTGGCTGGCTGAGTGGAGTAGAATATATAGCTGGCTGGCTGAGTGGAGTAGAATATAAGGCTGGCTGGCTGAGTGGAGTAGAATATATAGCTGGCTGGCTGAGTGGGTAGAATATATAGCTGTCTGGCTGAGTGGAGTAGAATATATAGCTGGCTGGCTGAGTGGAGTAGAATATATAGCTGGCTGGCTGAGTGAAGTAGAATATAAGGCTGGCTGGCTGGTGAAGTAGAATATATAGCTGGCTGGCTGAGTGGAGTAGAATATATAGCTGGCTGGCTGAGTGAAGTAGAATATAAGGCTGGCTGGCTGAGTGGAGTAGAATATATAGCTGGCTGGCTGAGTGGAGTAGAATATATAGCTGGCTGGCTGGTGGAGTAGAATATATAGCTGTCTGGCTGAGTGGAGTAGAATATATAGCTGGCTGGCTGAGTGGAGTAGAATATATAGCTGGCTGGCTGGTGAAGTAGAATATAAGGCTGGCTGGCTGAGTGGAGTAGAATATATAGCTGGCTGGCTGAGTGGAGTAGAATATATAGCTGTCTGGCTGAGTGGAGTAGAATATATAGCTGGCTGGCTGAGTGGAGTAGAATATATAGCTGACTTACTGAGTGAAATAGGATCTATGGCTGACTGACTGATGGTCGTCTCATAGTAAAGTCCGGCTGACTGACTAACTGACTGGCTGATGGTCGTCTCATAGTAAAGTCCGGCTGGCTGACTGGCTGACTGACTGATGGTCGTCTCATAGTATTGTCCGGCTGGCTGGCTGACTGACTGGCTGAAAGTAGGATATATGGCTGGTTGGGTGGAGTAGGAATTATGGCTGGCTGGCTGAGTGGAGTAATATGCATTTGGCTGGCTGGCTGGTGGAGAAGCATCTATGGCTGGCTGGCTGAGTGGATTAGGATCTATGGCTGGCTGGCTGGCTGAGTGGAGTAGGATCTATGGCTGGCTGGCTGAGTGGAGTAAATATATAGCTGTCTGAGTAGAGTAGGATATGGCTGGCTGGCTGGCTGGTGGAGTAGAATATATAGCTTGCTGAGTGAAGTAGAATATAAGGCTGGCTGGCTGAGTGGAGTAGGATAAATGGCTTGCTGGCTGAGTGGAGTAGAATATATAGCTGGCTGGCTGAGTGGAGTAGAATATAAGGCTGTCTGAGTAGAGTAGGATACATGGCTGGCTGGCTGAGTGGAGTAGAATATATAGCTGGCTGGCTGAGTGGAGTAGAATATATAGCTGGCTGGCTGAGTGAAGTAGAATA
>NW_026284883.1:17500-23067 GCF_023373465.1 Oncorhynchus keta | reverse complement strand
AGAGAGAGACTTTGACTTTTGGTCTTGCTTATTGAAACATTCTTAATTCATTTAAAACTCACCCCCACTCCTAAAATAAATAAAAAAATAAAAATAAATAAAAATACACAAAACCATCTCCTACAACCGTATATCCAAAACATCTTCCCCAGCAATACAGACAGCCCCCCAACACACCATATCTCCTCAAACATCTCCACACATTTGATCATTTTATAGAACTCAAACTCAACCCTAAGGCGCAGAGACCATCCCATGAAACAGTAGTAAAGGGTCTGTTATCCCCCACCTTTGACCCTGTTCCTCCTTGTTAGCCAAATAGCTAACTTTGCCTGAGCAAACAGAAAATTCAACAAAACACATTTTTCTTTCTCCTACTCGAATACCTGTATCCCATTATAAACATCCCAACAGCAAAAACCACCCCCAACCTGTCACACAGACATTCCAACAGAGACATTAATGGCATTAACCTGGTGCACACAGAAAACACATGAATTACAGTTTCTTTCATTTGACAGAAAGGACACCCCTGCCCAATTCCCCGGATCAACCCGTGCCAACCAGCTGTTAGTGGCCAGGGCTCCATGAAGAACCCTCCACTGGAGGTCCCCTGACCTCTTTTGGTACTGGGGGTTTGTAGAGCGCCTCCATCTAAAACCCACCATACTCTCCGCCCCACATACCCCTGCCACTGATGTGCCTTCACTCCTGTTAGGCTTCTAATGCTCCTCACCTTAACGCAGAGGTTGTAGAGGGCTTTACCTCCCACCCCTCAAACTCCCCAGGCTCGGAGTGTTAAAATCTAACAAGTCCTCCAGACCCCCTTGCCAGTCTCCAGTCTCTGCCGTCACCTGCAGTGGCGGGAACATTGGGGCCCTCTCCCTTTGGCCTCTCAACACCCCCTTACCGGCTCAGACAGTGCCTCCTGAACCTCCTCCAGGAATCTCTCCAGCAGCCTAAGAGACGTTATTCCTGTTTGTTGCGCCAAGACCTCCGGGTTTTCCACCCCTCCTCTCCCAGCAGTCTCAGGTCACCCAGCCTTTGTAAACCCCTGCCATCAGCTGCCTCTGCAGGGTGGCCGACTGAACCGATCTCAAAGGGATGGCTGGGTTGTGGAAGATGGGCTCCTCCCACACCCACTGCCCAGGCTCCACACCCCCTTCTCGTGTGGGCCTTAGCAGCTGCCAGGCCCTCAGCACCGCAGAGTAAAACTCTGAGAGACCTGCTGTACTCAGCCTCTCCAGCTTCATGAGGAACAGCTGCCGGTCCAACCCTAATCCGCCAGCTCTCCTCAGCAGCGCGCATGCTGGTTCCCTCCAGCCAACATCAGTGTGGTACAGCAGTCTCTGCACCGCCTTTAGTCTGAAAGCAGCCATCCTGCTCTCCAGTTCCACCAGGCCCTGTCCTCCTTCGTGGACGGTCATGTACAAAACTGCTGCCTTCAGCCAGTGATGTCCCGACCAAAAAAAATCCACCAGCTTGCGTTGCAGGTCTGCAAGCAGACCGGCGGGGGGGTTGAGGACAGCCAGTTTATGCCACAAGGAAGATGCCACCAGGTTGTTGATTATCAGCACCTCCTCTATATGACACTTGGGACAGGAGCCACCTCCACCTGGCCAGTCTTGACACCACTGCCTGTGTCAGCCCCTCCCAGTTCTTGCTGACCCACCTCTCCGAGCCCAGGTACACCCCCAACACTTTAAGCCCTTCACAACCCCACTGCAAACCCCCTGGAAGCAGAGGAGGAGCCCTATCCCCCATGCCCCACATAACAGAGCTTTGCTCTTTCCCCAGTTTACCTTAGCTGATGAAGCTCCCTCATACACCTTCAGACTGGTCTCTAGTTCCTGCATATCTTGCCCATCCCTGACCATCACAGAAACATCATCTGCATATGCTGAGACTGCAATTCCTGTCACCACATCCATGCCTGTCCAGCACACTCCCCGCAGTCTCCTGCGTAGCAGTCCTAAAAAGGCTCAATGGCTAGTGTGTACAGCTGCCCAGATAGAGGGCATCCTTGTCTAATGCCCCGTCTCACCCAGACTGGCCTACTGAGCCCCCTCCCACCTTAACCATACATGACGCCCCAGCATACAACAGCTTCACACAGGTCACAAAACTCTTCCCAAAACCCAAACACAGACATCACATTAAACAGATACTCATGATCCACTCTATCAAAAGCCTTCTCTTGATCTAAAGAGACCAGTCCAAAGTTCACATTAGAACCTCTCGACAAGTCCAACATGTCCCTAATCAAGAACAAGTTGTCCGTGATTGAGCGTCCCGGTACACAATATGTCTGGTCCTTGTGTATTATAGAGTCCAGATGGGACTTCAGTCTGTTAGAGAGGACCTTGGCAAAAATCTTGTAGTCCGCACAGAGTAACGCCACAGGCCTCCAGTTCTTAAGTTCACACAAGTCCCCTTTTTGGGCAGGAGAGTCAGAGCCGCCCGACGGCAGCTCATCGGCAACTCTCCTACCCTAGGCATTCTCGCAACACGCAAAAGAAATCCTGTCCAATTGTTCCCCAGAATTTTTGTAAAATTCCACTGGAAGTCCATCAACCCCGGGTGCACGACCGGGGACATCTGGGTTACTGCCTCTGCCAGTTCATGTGACAACAGAGGAATGTCCATTTCATCCCTCTGTGCCCGAGAGAGCTTAGGGAGTCCTGCGAACAAGACCTGAGCACACATAGGATCACACATTTCTGCCCTATACAATTCAGTATAAAACTCCACAGTCCGCTCCCGCATCTCCCCCACCACAGAGGTCACCCGCCCATCAGACAGCCGTAGACAATGCATACCCTTGGCTTCACTGCTCTGTCTTTCCAAACCAAAGAAGAAGGAGCTGGGAGCATCCATCTCCTTGAGCATGGAGAACCTAGCTCTTACAAGTGCTCCCTTTGCTTTAACCTGGAAAAACTGCCCAGGTCCCTACGTAACCAAGGCTAAGTTAGCCTGGAGGCCTACATTGCCTTGCCCCACCATCTCTACCTCCATCTCACTAATACACCGCTCTAGTTCCCCAACACTCTCCTTGCCTCTGAGGATGAGAGAGCTGTGTACTGTTGACAGAAAAGCCGAATTTGCACTTTCCCCACATCCCACCACTGACTCAGAGACTCATACTCCTCTCTTCGCTGCCCCCATCTTTCCCAAAAGTCTGGAAACCTGAGCAAAAAGTGGCATCTTGTAAGAGCTTTACATTGAACTTCCAATAAGATGCCTGCCGGGGCCCTAGTGAAATAGACAGCCGAGCCATGGTTATGTGGTGATCCGAAACCCCACTGGGAGAATGGTAGCACTCAGAAGCCTATTGCTCTGATTCCTGGACATGTAAAAACGATCAAGTCGAGCTGCACTCACCCTAGCCCCAAAAACCTTCACCCACGTATACTGTCTTGTGTTTGGATGTTTAGTTCTCCAAACATCCACTAGGTCAAACTGATTAAAGATGTCCCTTAACACTCCCACTGACACTGAATGAGGCTCTTCCCCATTTCTGTCTTTTGTAAAATCCATTGTACAGTTCCAGTCACCTCCGATCACCAGCGTCTCCTCAGGCGCTACTTGTGAGAGTTCCTGTCTAAGACTCCCAAATAGAACCCCTCTTTCTCTCCCTGTGTTAGGCGCATACACATTTATAAAGACAAAACACATGTTGTTAATTTCTGCTTTAACAACAAGCAACCTACCCCTACACACCTCCTTTGAGGAGCAAATTTTTACAGCCAGACCCGGTGCAAAAAGGACTGCCACCCCTGCACTAAGATTTGTCCCATGGCTCAACACACTTGCCCCTTTCCACCAGAGCCCCCAATCAACTTCATTCACCACATCACTATGCGTCTCCTGCAGAAACAACACCTGTACTTGTTTATGTTTTTACATATTCACTCAACACACTCCTCTTTCCCGCATCTCTGGCGCCATTTATATTGAGCGAGCCTACCCGAAGAGTCTCCATAAGAAGTGGGAGAAAAGCCAGCAGAGAAATAGACCAATAGCAAAGCTCAAAAAGCCCCAGTGTCAGTAAGAAATTAAACATTTAAACAGTGTCTGAAGGTAAACCTTTACGCACTGTTGTGACCCACTTCCTCAACCTAAACCGTTTCTTGGGTGAGAGGGACACCATGCCCCTCATTTCTCATAGCATGTTGTACTGATCTTACAAACTTTCTAGGATCAGGAAAAAAGCCTCAAGATTAACTTTTTCCCCTTAGTCTCATTCAGGAACCTTGTCAGTTCTCTCAACGTGTACTTAGACCCCTCTGGTTGACTGGCTGTCAGCTCCGGGCCAATTGAAGAGGAGTCTGAAAAATACCTCCTCATCCTCTTCCTCAGACTCACTTTCCTCCTCTTCTCTATCTCCCACCCTGACCACCTGCCCTTTCTCTCTGGTTAGGGCCTCACCCACAGCAACAGGCAACATTTCCATGGTGCCTTTGTCCACACCCTTTTCTTTTCCTCTTGACACCCTCCTCCTCCTCCCCTAATCTCTTACACTTCCCCACTATACTCTCCTCATCCACTAGAATAACCTGACTAGACGCAGTATCATCTGCACCACCCTCCATAGCATGACTAGGGCCAGCCTCAGCTACAACACCCTCCATAGCATGACTAGGGCCAGCCTCAGCTACAACACCTCCATAGCATGACTAGGGCCAGCCTCAGCTATACCACCCTCCATAGCATGACTAGGGCCAGCCTCAGCTACAACACCCTCCATAGCATGACTAGGGCCAGCCTCAGCTATACCACCCTCCATAGCATGTCTAGGCCCAGCCTCAGCTACCCCACCATCTCTAGCCTGACTAGACCCAGCCTCAGCTACCCCACCATCTCTAGCCTGACTAGACCCAGCCTCATCTACACCACCATCTCTAGACTGACTAGGCCCAGCCTCTGCTGTCTGCATCTCCTTACCCCCTGCATTTTCACCTCGATTTCCCCCCCTTGCGCTCGTACCCTCCCCTTGTCTATGGCCTTTATGTGGGCACGCAAAGCTCTTGTGCCCCAAATCCCCACATTCAAAACACCGTAGACTATCTGTGCTGGCAAAACCTGCATAGAGCCCTTCCCCATGCCTCACTTTAAAATGCACATTTAGCTGTTGCTCATTATTGTTCAGAAACATAAACACTTGCCTCCTGAATGAAACAACGTGCTTAACGGCATCTGCCTGAAAACCTGCTGACAGTACACGGAAACCGCTAGCAAACTTACCAAAACGACTCAGCTCTTTCCTAATTTGATCATCCGTAATAAACGGAGGCAAATTTGCCACTACAACTCTTGTTGAAGGGGTAGAGAGAGGTGAAATTGACACCAACACATCCCTTACAAATATTCCGCTAGCAATTAGCCTACCGACCAAATTAGCTCTTTTCATGAACACAACCACCGCCTTGTTCATTCTAGAAGCAGAATGTATAAACTCAGCTCCTACCTGTTCACCGACCGCGAGCAGAACCTCCTCCACCTTAACTCCGTTCTCAGGAACACACCTGAAACCATGCTGAATCGACAGCGTCTCTTGCGCACTAGGC
>NW_026284883.1:0-10000 GCF_023373465.1 Oncorhynchus keta | reverse complement strand
TAATACAGTCATTGAGGAGAGAGAGAATACAGTCATTGAGAGAGAGAGAGAATACAGTCATTGAGAGAGAGAGAGAAATACAGTCATTGAGAGAGAGAGAGAATACAGTCATTGAGAGAGAGAGAGAGAGAGAGAGAGAATACAGTCATAGAGAGAGAGAGAGAGAGAGAGAATACAGTCATTGAGAGAGAGAGAGAGAGAGAGAGAGAATACATAGAGAGAGAGAGAGAGAAGAATACAGTCATTGAGAGAGAGAGAGAGAGAGAGAGAGAGAGAGAATACAGTCATTGAGAGAGAGAGAGAGAGAGAGAGAGAGAGAGAATACAGTCATTGAGAGAGAGAGAGAGAGAGAGAGAATACAGTCATTGAGAGAGAGAGAGAGAGAGAGAGAATACAGTCATTGACAGAGAGAGAGAGAGAGAGAGAGAGAGAGAGAGAGAGAGAGAGAGAGAGAGAGAGAGAATACAGTCATTGAGAGAGAGAGAGAGAGAGAGAATACAGTCATTGAGAGAGAGAGAGAGAGAGAGAATACAGTCATTGAGAGAGAGAGAGAGAGAGAGAGAGAGAGAGAGAGAGAGAGAATACAGTCATTGAGAGAGAGAGAGAGAGAGAAGAATACAGTCATTGACAGAGAGAGAGAGAGAGAGAGAGAGAGAGAGAGAGAGAGAGAGAGAATACAGTCATTGAGAGAGAGAGAGAGAATACAGTCATTGAGAGAGAGAGAGATACAGTCATTGAGAGAGAGAGAAGAATACAGTCATTGAGAGAGAGAGAAATACAGTCATTGAGAGAGAGAGAGAGAGAGAATACAGTCATTGAGAGAGAGAGAGAATACAGTCATTGAGAGAGAGAGAGAGAATACAGTCATTGAGAGAGAGAGAGAGAGAATACAGTCATTGAGAGAGAGAGAGAGAATACAGTCATTGAGAGAGAGAGAGAGAATACAGTCATTGAGAGAGAGGAGAGAATACAGTCATTGAGAGAGAGAGAGAGAATACAGTCATTGAGAGAGAATACAGTCATTGAGAGAGAGAGAGAGAATACAGTCATTGAGAGAGAGAGAGAGATACAGTCATTGAGAGAGAGAGAGAGAGAATACAGTCATTGAGAGAGAGAGAGAGAGAATACAGTCATTGAGAGAGAGAGAGAGAGAATACAGTCATTGAGAGAGAGAGAGAGAGAATACAGTCATTGAGAGAGAGAGAGAGAGAATACAGTCATTGAGAGATGGAGAGAATACAGTCATTGAGAGAGAGAGAGAGAATACAGTCATTGAGAGAGAGAGAGAGAATACAGTCATTGAGAGAGAGAGAGAGAATACAGTCATTGAGAGAGAGAGAGAGAATACAGTCATTGAGAGAGAGAGAGAGAGAATACAGTCATTGAGAGAGAGAGAATACAGTCATTGAGAGAGAGAGAGAGAGAGAATACAGTCATTGAGAGAGAGAGAGAGAGAATACAGTCATTGAGAGAGAGAGAGAGAGAATACAGTCATTGAGAGAGAGAGAGAGAATACAGTCATTGAGAGAGAGAGAGAGAATACAGTCATTGAGAGAGAGAGAGAGAGAATACAGTCATTGAGAGAGAGGGAGAGAATACAGTCATTGAGAGAGAGAGAGAGAATACAGTCATTGAGAGAGAGAGAGAGAATACAGTCATTGAGAGAGAGAGAGAGAATACAGTCATTGAGAGAGAGAGAGAGAATACAGTCATTGAGAGAGAGAGAGAGAATACAGTCATTGAGAGAGAGAGAGAGAATACAGTCATTGAGAGATAATACAACAGTCATTGAGAGAGCGAGAGAGAGAATACAGTCAGAGAGAGAGATAATACAACAGTCATTGAGGGAGAGAGATAATACAACAGTCATTGAGGGAGAGAGAGAGAGAGATAATACAACAGTCATTGAGGGAGAGAGAGAGAGAGATAATACAGTCATTGAGGGAGAGAGAGAGAGAGATAATACAGTCATTGAGGGAGAGAGAGAGAGAGATAATACAGTCATTGAGGGAGAGAGAGAGAGAGATAATACAGTCATTGAGGGAGAGAGAGAGAGAGATAATACAGTCATTGAGGGAGAGAGAGAGAGATAATATAGTCATTGAGGGAGAGAGAGAGAGAGAGAGAAATACAGTCATTGATGGGAGAGAGAGAGATAAGTCATTGAGGGAGCGAGAGAGAGAGATAATACAGTCATTGAGAGAGAAATACAGTCATTGAGAGAGAATACAGTCATTGAGAGAGAATACAGTCATTGAGAGAGAGAGAGAGAATACAGTCATTGAGAGAGAGAGAGAGAATACAGTCATTGAGAGAGAGAGAGAGAATACAGTCATTGAGAGAGAGAGAGAGAATACAGTCATTGGAGAGAGAGAGAGAGAATACAGTCATTGAGAGAGAGAGAGAGAGAGATACAGTCATTGAGAGAGAGAGAGAATACAGTCATTGAGAGAGAGAGAATACAGTCATTGAGAGAGAGAGAGAGAGAATACAGTCATTGAGAGAGAGAGAGAGAGAATACAGTCATTGAGAGAGAGAGAGAGAGAATACAGTCATTGAGAGAGAGAGAGAGAGAGAATACAGTCATTGAGAGAGAGAGAGAGAGATTGAGAGAGAGAGAGAGAATACAGTCATTGAGAGAGAGAGAGAGAAATACAGTCATTGAGAGAGAGAGAATACAGTCATTGAGAGAGAATACAGTCATTGAGAGAGAGAGAGAGAATACAGTCATTGAGAGAGAGAGAGAGAATACAGTCATTGAGAGAGAGAGAGAGAATACAGTCATTGAGAGAGAGAGAGAGAATACAGTCATTGAGAGAGAGAGAGAGAATACAGTCATTGAGAGAGAGAATACAGTCATTGAGAGAGAGAGAGAGAATACAGTCATTGAGAGAGAGAGAGAGAATACAGTCATTGAGAGAGAGAGAGAGAATACAGTCATTGAGAGAGAGAGAGAGAAATACAGTCATTGAGAGAGAGAGAGAGAGAGAGAAATACAGTCATTGAGAGAGAGAGAGAGAGATATACAGTCATTGAGAGAGAGAGAGAGAATACAGTCATTGAGAGAGAGAGAGAGAATACAACAGTCATTGAGAGAGAGAGAGAGAGATACAGTCATTGAGAGAGAGAGAGAACAGTCATTGAGAGAGAGAGAGAGAATACAGTCATTGAGAGAGAGAGAGAGAATACAGTCATTGAGAGAGAGAGAGAGAATACAGTCATTGAGAGAGAGAGAGAGAATACAGTCATTGAGAGATAATACAACAGTCATTGAGAGAGGAGAGAGATAAGATACAGTCAGAGAGAGATAATACAACAGTCATTGAAGGAGAGAGAGATAATACAACAGTCATTGAGGAATACAGAGAGAGAGAGAGAGATAATACAGTCATTGAGGGAGAGAGAGAGAGAGATAATACAGTCATTGAGGAGAGAGAGAGAGAGATAATACAGTCATTGAGGGAGAGAGAGAGAGAGATAATACAGTCATTGAGGAGAGAGAGAGAGAGAGATAATACAGTCATTGAGGGAGAGAGAGAGAGAGATAATACAGTCATTGAGGAGAGAGAGAGAGAGAGATAATATAGTCATTGAGGGAGAGAGAGAGAGAGATAATACAGTCATTGAGGGAGAGAGAGAGAGAGAGATAATACAGTCATTGAGGAGAGAGAATACAGTCATTGAGAGAGAGAGAGAATACAGTCATTGAGAGAGAGAGAGAGAATACAGTCATTGAGAGAGAGAGAGAATACAGTCATTGAGAGAGAGAGAGAATACAGTCATTGAGAGAGAGAGAGAGAATACAGTCATTGAGAGAGAGAGAGAGAGAGAGAGAGAATACAGTCATTGAGAGAGAGAGAGAGAGAGAGAGAATACAGTCATTGAGAGAGAGAGAGAGAGAGAGAGAGAGATACAGTCATTGAGAGAGAGAGAGAGAGAGAGAGAATACAGTCATTGAGAGAGAGAGAGAGAGAGAATACAGTCATTGAGAGAGAGAGAGAGAGAGAGATAATACAGTCATTGAGAGAGAGAGAGAGAGAGAGAGAGAGAGAGAGAGAATCATTGAGAGAGAGAGAGAGAGAATACAGTCATTGAGAGAGAGAGAGAGAGAGAATACAGTCAGAGAGAGAGAGAGAGAGAGAGAGAGAGAATACAGTCATTGAGAGAGAGAGAGAGAGAGAGAATACAGTCATTGAGAGAGAGAGAGAGAGAGAATACAGTCATTGAGAGAGAGAGAGAGAGAATACAGTCATTGAGAGAGAGAGAGAGAGTCATTGAGAGAGAGAGAATACAGTCATTGAGAGAGAGAGAGAGAGAGAGAGATACAGTCATTGAGAGAGAGAGAGAGAGAGATTGAGAGAGAGTCATTGAGAGAGAGAGAGAGAGAATACAGTCAGAGAGAGAGAATACAGTCATTGAGAGAGAGAGAGAGAGAATACAGTCATTGAGAGAGAGAGTCATTGAATACAGTCATTGAGAGAGAGAGAGAGAGAATACAGTCATTGAGAGAGAGAGAGAGAGAATACAGTCATTGAGAGAGAGAGAGAATACAGTCATTGAGAGAGAGAGAGAGAGAATACAGTCATTGAGAGAGAGAGAGAGAGAATACAGTCATTGAGAGAGAGAGAGAATACAGTCATTGAGAGAGAGAGAGAGAATACAGTCATTGAGAGAGAGAGAGAGAAATACAGTCATTGAGAGAGAGGAGAGAATACAGTCATTGAGAGAGAGAATACAGTCAGAGAGAACAAGAGAATACAGTGAGAGAGAGAGAGAGAGAATACAGTCATTGAGAGAGAGAGAGATAATACAGTCATTGAGAGAGAGAGAGAGAGAATACAGTCATTGAGAGAGAGAGAGTCATTGAGAGAGAGAGAGATAATACAGTCATTGAGAGAGAGAGAGAGAGAATACAGATTGATACAGTCATTGAGAGAGAGAGAGAGAAATACAGTCATTGAGAGAGAGAGAGAGAGATACAGTCATTGAGAGAGAGAGAGAGAATACAGTCATTGAGAGAGAGAGAGAGAGAGAGAGAGAGAGAGAGAATACAGTCATTGAGAGAGAGAGAGAGAATACAGTCATTGAGAGAGAGAGAGAGAATACAGTCATTGAGAGAGAGAGAGAGAGAGAGATAATACAGTCATTGAGAGAGAGAGAGAGAGAGAGATAATACAGTCATTGAGAGAGAGATAATACAACAGTCATTGAGAGAAGAGAATACAGTCATTGAGAGAGAGAGAACACAATACAGTCATTGAGAGAGAGAGAGAGTCATTGAGAGAGAGAGAGAAGATAATACAGTCATTGAGAGAGAGAGAGAGATACAGTCATTGAGGGAGAGAGAGAGAGAGATAATACAGTCATTGAGGGAGAGAGAGAGAGAGAATACAGTCATTGAGGGAGAGGGGAGAGAATACAGTCAGTCATGAGAGAGAGAGAGAGAGAGATAATACAGTCAGTACAGTCATGAGAGAGAGAGAGAATTGAGAGAGAGAGAGAATACAGTCATTGAGAGAGAGAGAGAGAGAGAGAGAGAGAGAAGACAGTCATTGAGAGAGAGAGAGAGAAATACAGTCATTGAGAGAGGAGAGAGAGAGAGAGAATACAGTCATTGAGAGAGAGAGAGAGAGAGAGAATACAGTCATTGAGAGAGAGAGAGAGAGAGAGAGAGAGAGAATACAGTCATAGAGAGAGAGAGAATACAGTCATTGAGAGAGAGAGAGAGAGAGAGAGAGAGAGAGAGAATACAGTCATTGAGAGAGAGAGAGAGAACAGTCATTGAGAGAGAGAGAGAGATACAGTCATTGACAGTCAGTCATTGAGAGAGAGAGAGAGAGAGAGATAATACAACAGTCATTGAGAGAGAGAGAGAGAGAGAGATAGAGAGAGTCATTGAGGGAGAGAGAGAGAGAGAATACAGTCATTGAGGGAGAGAGAGAGAGAGAGAGAGAGAATACAGTCATTGAGGAGAGAGAGAGAGAGAGAGAATACAGTCATTGAGAGAGAGAGAGAGAGAGAGAACAGTCATTGAGGAGAGAGAGAGAGAGAGAGAGAGAATACAGTCATAGAGAGAGAGAGAGAGAGAATACAGTCATTGAGGGAGAGAGAGAGAGAGAATACAGTCATTGAGAGAGAGAGAGAGAGAGAGAGAGAGAGAGAGAATACAGTCATTGAGGGAGAGAGAGAGAGAGAGATAATACAGTCATTGAGAGAGAGAGAGAGAGATACAGTCATTGAGAGAGAGAGAGAATACAGTCATTGAGAGAGAGAGAGAGATACAGTCATTGAGAGAGAGAGATACAGTCATTGAGAGAGAGAGAGAGAGAATACAGTCAGAGAGAGAGAGAGAGAATACAGTCATTGAGAGAGAGAGAGAGAATACAGTCATTGAGGAGAGAGAGAGAATACAGTCATTGAGAGAGAGAGACAACAGTCATTGAGAGAGAGAGAGAGAATACAGTCATTGAGAGAGAGATAATACAACAGTCATTGAGAGACAGAGAGAGAATACAGTCATTGAGAGAGAGAGAGAGATTGAGAGAGAGAGAGAGATACAGTCATTGAGAGAGAGAGAGAGAATACAGTCATTGAGAGAGAGAGAGAGAGAGTCATTGAGAGATAATACAACAGTCATTGAGAGAGCGAGAGAGAGAGAATACAGTCATTGAGGGAGAGAGAGAGAGAAGATAATACAGTCATTGAGGGAGAGAGAGTCATTGAGAGAGAGAGAGAGATACAGTCATTGAGGGAGAGAGAGAGAGAGAATACAGTCATTGAGGGAGAGAGAGAGAGATAATACAGTCATTGAGGGAGAGAGAGAGAGAGAGATAATACAGTCATTGAGAGGAGAGAGAGAGAGAGAGAGATAATACAGATAGGGAGAGAGAGAATACAGTCATTGAGAGAGAGAGAGAGAGAGAGAATACAGTCATTGAGAGAGAGAGAGAGATTGAGAGAGAGAGAGAATACAGTCATTGAGAGAGAGAGAGAGAGATTGAGAGAGAGAGAGAATACAGTCATTGAGAGAGAGAGAGAGAGAGAGAGAGAGAATACAGTCATAGAGAGAGAGAGAGAGAGAATACAGTCATTGAGAGAGAGAGAGAGAGAGAGAGAGAATACAGTCATTGAGAGAGAGAGAGAGAGAGAGAATACAGTCATTGAGAGAGAGAGAGAGAGAGAGAGAGAGAGAGAGAGAGAATACAGTCATTGAAGAGAGAGAGAGAGAGAGAGAGAGAGAGAATCATTGAGAGAGAGAGAGAGAGAGAGAGATAATACAGTCATTGAGGGAGAGAGAGAGAGAGTCATTGAGAGAGAGAGAGAGAGATAATACAGTCATTGAGGGAGAGAGAGAGAGATACAGAGAGGGAGAGAGAGAGAGAGAGAGAGAGAGAGAGAGAGAGAGATAATACAGTCATTGAGGGAGAGAGAGAATACAGTAATATAGTCATTGAGAGAGAGAGAGAGAGATAATACAGTCATTGAGAGAGAATACATAATATAGTATTGGAGGGGAGAGAGAGAGAGAGATACAGTCAGAGAGAGAGAGAGAGAATAGATAATACAGTCATTGAGAGAGAGAGAGAGAGAGAGAGAGAGAGAGAGAATACAGTCATTGAGAGAGAGAGAGAGAGAATACAGTCATTGAGAGAGAGAGAGAGAGAGAGAGAGAATACAGTCATTGAGAGAGAGAGAGAGAGAGAGAGAGAGAGAGAATACAGTCATAGAGAGAGAGAGAGAGAATACAGTCATTGAGAGAGAGAGAGAGAGAGAGAGAGAATACAGTCATTGAGAGAGATACAGTCATAGAGAGAATAGAGAGATTGAGAGAGAGAGAGAGAGAATACAGTCATTGAGAGAGAGAGAGAGAATACAGTCATTGAGAGAGAGAGAGAGAGAATACAGTCATTGAGGAGAGAGAGAGAGAATACAGTCATTGAGAGAGAGAGAGAGAGAATACAGTCATTGAGAGAGAGAGAGAGAATACAGTCATTGAGAGAGAGAGAGAGAGAATACAGTCATTGAGAGAGAGAGAGAGAATACAGTCATTGAGAGAGAGAGAGAGAGAATACAGTCATTGAGAGAGAGAGAGAGAGAATACAGTCATTGAATACAGTCATTGAGAGAGAGAGAGAGAGAATACAGTCATTGAGAGAGAGAGAGAGAATACAGTCATTGAGAGAGAGAGAGAGAGAATACAGTCATTGAGAGAGAGAGAGAGAATACAGTCATTGAGAGAGAGAGAGAGAGAATACAGTCATTGAGAGAGAGAGAGAGAGAATACAGTCATTGAGAGAGAGAGAGAGAGAATACAGTCATTGAGAGAGAGAGAGAGAGATACAGTCATTGAGAGAGAAGAGAACAGTCATTGAGAGAGCGAGAGAGAATACAGTCAGAGAGAGAGATAATACAACAGTCATTGAGGGAGAGAGAGATAATACAACAGTCATTGAGGGAGAGAGAGAGAGAGATAATACAGTCATTGAGGGAGGAGAGAGAGAGATAATACAGTCATTGAGGGAGAGAAAGAGAGAGATAATACAGTCATTGAGGGAGAGAGAGAGAGAGATAATACAGTCATTGAGGGAGAGAGAGAGAGAGATAATACAGTCATTGAGGGAGAGAGAGAGAGAGATAATACAGTCATTGAGGGAGAGAGAGAGAGATAATATAGTCATTGAGGAGAGAGAGAGAGAGATAATACAGTCATTGAGAGAGAGAGAGATAATATAGTCATTGAGGAGAGAGAGAGAGAGATAATACAGTCATTGAGGGAGAGAGAGAGAGAGAGATAATACAGCTACTGAGGGAGAGAGAGAATACAGTCATTGAGAGAGAGAGAATACAGTCATTGAGAGAGAGAGAGAGAATACAGTCATTGAGAGAGAGAGAGAATACAGTCATTGAGAGAGAGAGAGAGAGAGAGAGAGAATACAGTCATAGAGAGAGAGAGAAGAGAGAATACAGTCATTGAGAGAGAGAGAGAGAGAGAGAGAATACAGTCATTGAGGAGAGAGAGAGAGAGAGAGAATACAGTCATAGAGAGAGAGAGAGAGAGAGAGAATACAGTCATTGAGAGAGAGAGAGAGAGAGAGAGAGAATACAGTCATTGAGAGAGAGAGAGAGAGAGAGAGAATACAGTCATTGAGAGAGAGAGAGAGAGAGAATACAGTCATTGAGAGAGAGAGAGAGAGAGAGAGAGAGAATACAGTCATTGAGAGAGAGAGAGAGAGAGAGAGAGAGAGAGAGAGAATACAGTCATTGAGAGAGAGAGAGAGAGAGAGAATACAGTCATTGAGAGAGAGAGAGAGAGAGAGAATACAGTCATTGAGAGAGAGAGAGAGAGAGAGAGAGAGAGAGAGAGAGAGAGAGAGAGAGAGAGAGAGAGAGAGAGAGAGAGAGAGAGAGATAATACAACAGTCATTGAGAGCGCGAGAGAGAGAATAGTCATTGAGAGAGATAGTACAGTCAGAGAGAGAGATAATACAACAGTCATTGAGGGAGAGAGAGATAATACAACAGTCATTGAGGAGAGAGAGAGAGAAAATACAGTCATTGAGGGAGAGAGAGAGAGAGAACAGTCATTGAGGGAGAGAGAGAGAGAGAAACAGTCATTGAGGGAGAGAGAGAGAATAGTCATTGAGGGAGAGAGAGAGAGAGATAATAAGTCATTGAGGGAGAGAGAGAGAGATAATACAGTCATTGAGGGAGAGAGAGAGAGATAATACAGTCATTGAGGGAGAGAGAGAGAGAGATAATACAGTCATTGAGGAGAGAGAGAGATAATACAGTCATTGAGAGAGAGAGAGATAATACAGTCATTGAGAGAGAGAGAGAATACAGTCAAGAGAGAGAGAGAATACAGTCATTGAGAGAGAGAGAGAATACAGTCATTGAGAGAGAGAGAGAGAGAGAAAGAAAGAGAGAGAGAGAGATAATACAACAGTCATTGAGAGAGAGAGAGAATACAGTCATTGAGAGAGAGAGAGAGAGAGAGAGA
>NW_026284882.1:0-9074 GCF_023373465.1 Oncorhynchus keta | reverse complement strand
TGGTCTGTCATAGCATAATAGAGACATAGAGACAGTAGATTTAGCTGGTCTTTCATAATATAATAGAGACAGTAGATCTACCTGGTCTGTCATTTTATAATAGAGACAGTAGATCTAGCTGGTCTGTCATAATATAATAGAGACAGTAGATCTAGCTGGTCTGTCATAATATAATAGAGACAGTAGATCTAGCTGGTCTGTCATAATATATATAGAGATAATAGATCTAGCTGGTCTGTCATTCTCTCATAATATAATAGAGACAGTAGATCTAGCTGGTCTGTCATAATATAATAGCGAGAATAGATCTAGCTGGTCTGTCATTTTATAATAGAGACAGTAGATCTACCTGTTCTCTCATAATATAATAGAGACAGTAGATCTAGCTGGTCTGTCATAATATAATAGAGACAGTAGATCTAGCTGGTCTGTCATAATATAATAGAGACAGTAGATCTAGCTGGTCTGTCATAATATAATAGAGACAGTAGATCTAGCTGGTCTGTCATAATATAATAGAGACAGTAGATCTTAGCTGGTCTGTCATAATATAATAGAGACAGTAGATCTAGCTGGTCTGTCATAATATAATAGAGACAGTAGATCTAGCTGGTCTGTCATAATATAATAGAGACAGTAGATCTAGCTGGTCTGTCATATTATAATAGAGACAGTAGATCTAGCTGGTCTGTCATAATATAATAGCGAGAATAGATCTAGCTGGTCTGTCATTTTATAATAGCGAGTCTGATCTAGCTGGTCTGTCATAATATAATAGAGACAGTAGATCTAGCTGGTCTGTCATAATATAATAGAGACAGTAGATCTAGCTGGTCTGTCATAATATAATAGAGACAGTAGATCTAGCTGGTCTGTCATAATATAATAGAGACAGTAGATCTAGATTTAGCTGGTCTGTCATAATATAATAGAGACAGTAGATCTAGCTGGTCTGTCATAATATAATAGAGACAGTAGATCTAGCTGGTCTGTCATAATATAATAGAGACAGTAGATCTAGCTGGTCTGTCATAATATAATAGTGACAGTAGATCTAGCTGGTCTGTCATAATATAATAGAGACAGTAGATCTAGCTGGTCTGTCAAAATATAATAGAGACATAGATCTACCTGGTCTGTCATTATATAATAGAGACAGTAGATCTAGCTGGTCTGTCATAATATAATAGAGACAGTAGATCTAGCTGGTC
The DNA here is from genome assembly GCF_023373465.1 of Oncorhynchus keta. Taxonomy (NCBI): domain Eukaryota; kingdom Metazoa; phylum Chordata; class Actinopteri; order Salmoniformes; family Salmonidae; genus Oncorhynchus; species Oncorhynchus keta. The sequence goes on along the minus strand of NW_026284882.1, from coordinate 7,863 downwards.
TGTCATAATATAATAGAGACAGTAGATCTAGCTGGTCTGTCATAGTATAATAGGGACAGTAGATCTACCTGGTCTGTCAAAATATAATAGAGACAGTAGATCTAGCTGGTCTGTCATAATATAATAGAGACAGTAGATCTAGCTGGTCTGTCATAGCATAATAGAGACATAGAGACAGTAGATTTAGCTGGTCTTTCATAATATAATAGAGACAGTAGATCTAGCTGGTCTGTCATAATATAATAGAGACAGTAGATCTAGCTGGTCTGTCATAATATAATAGAGACAGTAGATCTAGCTGGTCTGTCATAATATAATAGAGACAGTAGATCTAGCTGGTCTGTCATAGTATAATAGGGACAGTAGATCTAGCTGGTCTGTCATATATAATAGAGACAGTAGATCTAGCTGGTCTGTCATAATATAATAGAGACAGTAGATCTAGCTGGTCTGTCATAATATAATAGAGACAGTAGATCTAGCTGGTCTGTCATATTATAATAGAGACAATAGATCTAGCTGGTCTGTCATAATATAATAGAGACAGTAGATCTAGCTGGTCTGTCATAATATAATAGAGACAGTAGATCTAGCTGGTCTGTCATATATAATAGACAGTAGATCTAGCTGGTCTGTCATAATATAATAGAGACAGTAGATCTAGCTGGTCTGTCATAATATAATAGAGACAGTAGATCTAGCTGGTCTCTCATTCTGTCATAATATAATAGAGACAGTAGATCTAGCTGGTCTGTCATAATATAATAGAGACAATAGATCTAGCTGGTCTGTCATAATATAATGGAGACAGTATGTCTACCTGGTCTGTCATAATATAATAGAGACAGTAGATCTAGCTGGTCTGTCATAATATAATAGAGACAGTAGATCTAGCTGGTCTGTCATAATATAATAGACACAGTAGATCTAGCTGGTCTGTCATAATATAATAGAGACAGTAGATCTAGCTGGTCTGTCATAATATAATATAGATAGTAGATCTAGCTGGTCTGTCATAATACAATAGAGACAGTAGATCTAGCTAGTCTGTCATAATAGAATAGAGACAGTAGATCTAGCTGGTCTGTCATAATATAATAGAGACAGTAGATCTAGCTGGTCTGTCATATTATAATAGAGACAATAGATCTAGCTGGTCTGTCATAATATAATAGAGACAGTATATCTACCTGGTCTGTCATTTTATAATAGAGACAGTAGATCTAGCTGGTCTGTCATAATATAATAAAGACAGTAGATCTAGCTGGTCTGTCATAATATAATAGAGACAGTAGATCTAGCTGGTCTGTCATAATACAATAGAGACAGTAGATTTAGCTGGTCTGTCATAATATAATAGAGACAGTAGATCTAGCTGGTCTGTCATAATATAATAGAGACAGTAGATCTACCTGGTCTGTCATTTTATAATAGAGACAGTAGATCTAGCTGGTCTGTCATAATATAATAAAGACAGTAGATCTAGCTGGTCTGTCATAATATAATAGAGACAGTAGATCTAGCTGGTCTGTCAAAATATAATAGAGACAGTAGATCTAGCTGGTCTGTCATAATATAATAGAGACAGTAGATTTAGCTGGTCTGTCATAATACAATAGAGACAGTAGATCTAGCTGGTCTGTCAAAATATAATAGAGACAGTAGATCTAGCTGGTCTGTCATAATATAATAGAGACAGTAGATCTACCTGGTCTGTCATAATATAATAGAGACAGTAGATCTAGCTGGTCTGTCATAATATAATAGAGACAGTAGATCTAGCTGGTCTGTCATAATATAATAGAGACAGTAGATCTAGCTGGTCTGTCATAATATAATAGAGACAGTAGATTTAGCTGGTCTGTCATAGCATATAATAGAGACAGTAGATCTAGCTGGTCTGTCATAATATAATAGAGACAGTAGATCTAGCTGGTCTGTCATAATATAATAGAGACAGTAGATCTAGCTGGTCTGTCATAATATAATAGAGACAGTAGATCTACCTGGTCTGTCATAATATAATAGAGACAGTAGATCTAGCTGGTCTGTCATAATGTCATATTATAATAGAGACAATAGATCTAGCTGGTCTGTCATTCTCTCATAATATAATAGAGACAGTAGATCTAGCTGGTCTGTCATAATACAATAGAGACAGTAGATCTAGCTGGTCTGTCATTTTATAATGGAGTCTGTAGATCTACCTGGTCTGTCATAATATAATAGAGACAGTAGATCTAGCTGGTCTGTCATAATATAATAGAGACAGTCGATCAAGCTGGTCTGTCATAAGATAATAGAGACAGTAGATCTAGCTGGTCTGTCATAATATAATAGAGACAGTAGATCTAGCTGGTCTGTCATAATATAATATAGACAGTAGATCTAGCTGGTCTGTCATAATATAATAGAGACAGTAGATCTAGCTGGTCTGTCAAAATATAATAGAGACAGTAGATGTAGCTGGTCTGTCATATTATAATAGAGACAATAGTTCTAGCTAGTCTGTCATATTATAATAGAGACAATAGATCTAGCTGGTCTGTCATAATATAATAGAGACAATAGATCTAGCTGGTCTGTCATATTATTATAGATACAGTAGATCTAGCTGGTCTGTCATATTATAATAGAGACAGTAGATCTAGCTTGTCTGTCATAATATAATAGAGACAGTAGATCTAGCTGGTCTGTCATAATATAATAGAGACAGTAGATCTAGCTGGTCTGTCATAATATAATAGAGACAGTAGATCTAGCTGGTCTGTCATAATATAATAGAGACAGTAGATCTACCTGGTCTGTCATAATATAATAGAGACAGTAGATCTAGCTGGTCTGTCATAATATAATAGAGACAGTAGATCTAGCTGGTCTGTCATAATATAATAGAGACAGTAGATCTAGCTGGTCTGTCATAATATAATAGAGACAGTAGATCTAGCTGGTCTGTCATAATATAATAGAGACAGTAGATCTAGTTGGTCTGTCATAATATAATAGAGACAGTAGATCTACCTGGTCTGTCATAATATAATAGAGACAGTAGATCAAGCTGGTCTGTCATAATATAATAGAGACAGTAGATCTAGCTGGTCTGTCATAATATAATAGAGACAGTAGATCTAGCTGGTCTGTCATAATATAATAGAGACAGTAGATCTAGCTGGTCTGTCATAATATAATAGAGACAGTAGATCTAGCTGGTCTGTCATAATATAATAGAGACAGTAGATCTAGCTGGTCTGTCATAATATAATAGAGACAGTAGATTTAGCTGGTCTTTCATAATATAATAGAGACAGTATATCTACCTGGTCTGTCATTTTATAATAGAGACAGTAGATCTAGCTGGTCTGTCATAATATAATAGAGACAGTAGATCTAGCTGGTCTGTCATAATATAATAGAGACAGTAGATCTAGCTGGTCTGTCATAGTATAATAGGGAGACAGTAGATCTACCTGGTCTGTCAAAATATAATAGAGACAGTAGATCTACCTGGTCTGTCATAATATAATAGAGACAGTAGATCTACCTGGTCTGTCATAATATAATAGAGACAGTAGATCTAGCTGGTCTGTCATAATATAATAGAGACACTGAGACAGTAGATCTAGCTGGTCTGTCATAATATAATAGAGACAGTAGATCTAGCTGGTCTGTCATAATATAATAGAGACAGTAGATCTAGCTGGTCTGTCATAATATAATAGAGACAGTAGATCTAGCTGGTCTGTCATAATATAATAGAGACAGTAGATCTAGCTGGTCTGTCATAATATAATAGAGACACTGAGACAGTAGATCTAGCTGGTCTGTCATAATATAATAGAGACAGTAGATCTAGCTGGTCTGTCATAATATAATAGAGACAGTAGATCTAGCTGGTCTGTCATAATATAATAGAGACAGTATGATCTACCTGGTCTGTCATAATATAATAGAGACAGTAGATCTACCTGGTCTGTCATAATATAATAGAGACAGTAGATCTAGCTGGTCTGTCATAATATAATAGAGACAGTAGATCTAGCTGGTCTGTCATAATATAATAGAGACAGTAGATCTAGCTGGTCTGTCATAATATAATAGAGACAGTAGATCTACCTGGTCTGTCAAAATATAATAGAGACAGTAGATCTAGCTGGTCTGTCATAATACAATAGAGACAGTAGATCTAGCTGGTCTGTCATATTATAACAGAGACAGTAGATCTAGCTGGTCTGTCATATTATAATAGAGACAATTTATCTAGCTGGTCTGTCATAATACAATAGAGAATAGATCTAGCTGGTCTGTCATTTTATAATGGAGTCTGTATATCTACCTGGTCTCTCATAATATAATAGAGACAGTAGATCTAGCTGGTCTGTCATAATACAATAGAGACAGTAGATCTAGCTGGTCTGTCATAATACACCAGAGACAGTAGATTTAGCTGGTCTGTCATACCATAATAGAGACATAGAGACAGTAGATTTAGCTGGTCTGTCATAATATAATAGAGACAGTATATCTACCTGGTCTGTCATTTTATAATAGAGACAGTATATCTACCTGGTCTGTCATTTTATAATAGAGACAGTAGATCTAGCTGGTCTGTCATGATATAATAGAGACAGTAGATTTAGCTGGTCTGTCATAATATAATAGAGACAGTAGATCTACCTGGTCTGTCAAAATATAATAGAGACAGTAGATTTAGTTGGTCTGTCATAATATAATAGAGACACTAGATCTACCTGGTCTGTCAAAATATAATAGAGACAGTAGATCTAGCTGGTCTGTCCTAATATAATAGAGACAGTAGATCTAGCTGGTCTGTCATAATATAATAGGGACAGTAGATCTACCTGGTCTGTCAAAATATAATAGAGACAGTAGATCTAGCTGGTCTGTCCTAATATAATAGAGACAGTAGATCTAGCTGGTCTGTCATAATACAATAGAGACAGTAGATTTAGCTGGTCTGTCATAGCATAATAGAGACATAGAGACAGTAGATTTAGCTGGTCTTTCATAATATAATAGAGACAGTAGATTTAGCTGGTCTGTCATAATATAATAGAGACAGTAGATCTAGCTGGTCTGTCATAGTATAATAGGGACAGTAGATCTACCTGGTCTGTCAAATATAATAGAAACAGTAGATCTAGCTGGTCTGTCATAATGTCATATTATAATAGAGACAATAGATCTAGCTGGTCTCTCATTCTCTCATAATATAATAGAGACAGTAGATCTAGCTGGTCTGTCATAATACAATAGAGAATAGATCTAGCTGGTCTGTCATTATAATGGAGTCTGTATGTCTACCTGTTCTCTCATAATATAATAGAGACAGTAGATCTACCCGGTCTGTCATAATATAATAGAGACAGTAGATCTAGCTGGTCTGTCATAATATAATAGAGACAGTAGATCTAGCTGGTCTGTCATAATATAATAGAGACAGTAGATCTAGCTGGTCTGTCATAATATAATAGAGACAGTAGATCTAGCTGGTCTGTCATAATATAATAGAGACAGTAGATCTAGCTGGTCTGTCATAATACAATAGAGACAGTAGATCTAGCTTGGTCTGTCATAATATAACAGAGACAGTAGATCTAGCTGGTCTGTCATATTATAATAGAGACAATTTATCTAGCTGGTCTGTCATAATACAATAGCGAGAATAGATCTAGCTGGTCTGTCATTTTATAATGGAGTCTGTATATCTACCTGGTCTGTCATAATATAATAGAGACAGTAGATCTAGCTGGTCTGTCATAATACAATAGAGACAGTAGATCTAGCTGGTCTGTCATAATACAATAGAGACAGTAGATTTAGCTGGTCTGTCATAATAATAGAGACATAGAGACAGTAGATCTAGCTGGTCTGTCATAATATAATAGAGACAGTATATCTACTGGTCTGTCATTTTATAATAGAGACAGTAGATCTAGCTGGTCTGTCATAATATAATAGAGACAGTAGATCTAGCTGGTCTGTCATAATATAATAGAGACAGTAGATCTAGCTGGTCTGTCATAATATAATAGAGACAGTAGATCTACCTGGTCTGTCATAATATAATAGAGACAGTAGATTTAGTTGGTCTGTCATAATATAATAGAGACAGTAGATCTACCTGGTCTGTCATAATATAATAGAGACAGTAGATCTAGCTGGTCTGTCATAATACAATAGAGACAGTAGATCTAGCTAGTCTGTCATAATATAATAGGGACAGTAGATCTACCTGGTCTGTCAAAATATAATAGAGACAGTAGATCTAGCTGGTCTGTCATAATATAATAGAGACAGTAGATCTAGCTGGTCTGTCATAATACAATAGAGACAGTAGATGTAGCTGGTCTGTCATAGCATAATAGAGACATAGAGACAGTAGATTTAGCTGGTCTTTCATAATATAATAGAGACAGTATATCTACCTGGTCTGTCATTTTATAATAGAGACAGTAGATCTAGCTGGTCTGTCATAATATAATAGAGACAGTAGATCTAGCTGGTCTGTCATAATATAATAGAGACAGTAGATCTAGCTGGTCTGTCATAGTATAATAGAGACAGTAGATCTACCTGGTCTGTCAAAATATAATAGAGACAGTAGATCTAGCTGGTCTGTCATAATATAATAGAGACAGTAGATCTACCTGGTCTGTCAAAATATAATAGAGACAGTAGATTTAGTTGGTCTGTCATAATATAATAGAGACACTAGATCTAGCTGGTCTGTCATAATATAATAGAGACAGTAGATCTAGCTGGTCTGTCATAATATAATAGAGACAGTAGATCTAGCTGGTCTGTCATAATATAATAGAGACAGTAGATCTACCTGGTCTGTCAAAATATAATAGAGACAGTAGATTTAGTTGGTCTGTCATAATATAATAGAGACACTAGATCTAGCTGGTCTGTCATAATATAATAGAGACAGTAGATCTAGCTGGTCTGTCATAATATAATAGAGACAGTAGATTTAGCTGGTCTGTCATAATATAGGGACAGTAGAGACAGTAGATCTAGCTGGTCTGTCATAATATAATAGAGACAGTAGATCTAGCTGGTCTGTCATAATATAATAGAGACAGTAGATCTAGCTGGTCTGTCATAATATAATAGAGACAGTAGATCTAGCTGGTCTGTCATATTATAATAGAGACAGTAGATCTAGCTGGTCTGTCATAATATAATAGAGACAGTAGATCTAGCTGGTCTGTCATAATATAATAGAGACAGTAGATCTACCTGGTCTGTCAAAATATAATAGAGACAGTAGATTTAGTTGGTCTGTCATAATATAATAGAGACACTAGATCTACCTGGTCTGTCATAATATAATAGACAGTAGATCTAGCTGGTCTGTCATAATATAATAGACACAGTAGATCTGGCTGGTCTGTCATAATATAATAGAGACAGTAGATCTACCTGGTCTGTCATAATATAATAGAGACAGTAGATGGTCTGTCAGAGACAGTATATCGACCTGGTCTGTCATAATATAATAGAGACAGTAGATCTAGCTGGTCTGTCATAATATAATAGACACAGTAGATCTAGCTGGTCTGTGATAATACAATAGAGACAGTAGATCTAGCTGGTCTGTCATAATACAATAGAGACAGTAGATTTAGCTGGTCTGTCATAGCATAATAGAGACATAGAGACAGTAGATTTAGCTGGTCTTTCATATATAATAGAGACAGTATATCTACCTGGTCTGTCATTTTTATAATAGAGACAGTAGATCTAGCTGGTCTGTCATAATATAATAGAGACAATTGATCTAGCTCGTCTGTCATAATACAATAGCGAGAATAGATCTAGATGGTCTGTCATTTT
>NW_026284881.1:0-104771 GCF_023373465.1 Oncorhynchus keta | reverse complement strand
TTCCAGTGAGACAATAACCCAGGCACAAGGCCTAATCAAAATCTGACTTCCAGTGAGACAACAAGGCCTAATAACCCAGGCACAAGGCCTAATCAAAATCTGACTTCCAGTGAGACAATAACCCAGGCACAAGGCCTAATCAAAACTCTGAGACAATTCTGACTTCCAGTGAGACAATAACCCAGGCACAAGGCCTAATCAAAATCTGACTTCCAGTGAGACAATAACCCAGGCACAAGGCCTAATCAAAATCTGACTTCCAGTGAGACACAACCCAGGCACAAGGCCTAATCAAAATCTGACTTCCAGTGAGACAATAACCCAGGCACAAGGCCTAATCAAAATCTGACTTCCAGTGAGACAATAACCCAGGCACAAGGCCTAATCAAAATCTGACTTCCAGTGAGACAATAACCCAGGCACAAGGCCTAATCAAAATCTGACTTCCAGTGAGACAATAACCCAGGCACAAGGCCTAATCAAAATCTGACTTCCAGTGAGACAATAACCCAGGCACAAGGCCTAATCAAAATCTGACTTCCAGTGAGACAATAACCCAGGCACAAGGCCTAATCAAAATCTGACTTCCAGTGAGACAATAACCCAGGCACAAGGCCTAATCAAAATCTGACTTCCAGTGAGACAATAACCCAGGCACAAGGCCTAATCAAAATGACTTCCAGTGAGACTTCAAAATCTGACTTCCAGTGAGACAATAACCCAGGCACAAGGCCTAATCAAAATCTGACTTCCAGTGAGACAATAACCCAGGCACAAGGCCAAAATCTGACTTCCAGTGAGACAAAATAATCAAAATCTGACTTCCAGTGAGACAATAACCCAGGCACAAGGCCTAATCAAAATCTGACTTCCAGTGAGACAATAACCCAGGCACAAGGCCTAATCAAAATCTGACTTCCAGTGAGACAATAACCCAGGCACAAGGCCTAATCAAAATCTGACTTCCAGTGAGACAATAACCCAGGCACAAGGCCTAATCAAAATCTGACTTCCAGTGAGACAATAACCCAGGCACAAGGCCTAATCAAAATCTGACTTCCAGTGAGACATTAACCCAGGCACAAGGCCTAATCAAAATCTGACTTCCAGTGAGACAATAACCCAGGCACAAGGCCTAATCAAAATCTGACTTCCAGTGAGACAATAACCCAGGCACAAGGCCTAATCAAAATCTGACTTCCAGTGAGACAATAACCCAGGCACAAGGCCTAATCAAAATCTGACTTCATACATAAGGGAAGAATTCGGCAGTACCTGTATGGTTAGTGAGAAAGTCCATATTGCAAATGTACGGTCCCTTACTAGACGTCCGAAATCGTTTGTAAAATTCGCGGACGGCGTCGGGCCGAGCGGCAGGGCCGGACCTACCAGGAAGTCATCAAATGAACGTTGTCGGACATTCGGTTTCCGTTTTACAAAAATAATAAGATTTATGTCATTTTTCCCATGTCCCGGAAATTCCCACAAGAGGGCATAAGCAATCATATGGCTATTGCTACAAAACATCACGATTCACGACGGGGCCTTATCTCGAAAACTGAAAATATTTAGAAGCCGAAACTCGGTGAGCGTAGGGGCGGCATAATGGGCAGTTGGCCCCGAACAAGATGGCGTCTAGGCCTCAACGGTTTTTGAGTTATGGCCATTTATCTGGGATTAAAGGTCCAAAATGAAAATAGAGAAATTATTTTTCCACTTCACGTCAAAGTCAAGGAGCCTCCGGTGTCAATAAAAAAGAACCAGCCATTTATCTATCGTCATTTAAGAGAAATCGTACAACGACACCTTGGTGATGTTCACGGATAGGTGTTTTTTTTTCAACGGTTACAGATCCAGTTGCAGGTTGTTCTTACGAATCTTTTTAAAGTGTGCTGCGGAGCTCTGCGAGATTTCTGTGATTTTCTATGATTTTCTGAAATAACACACACTCACTAAACCCTCCGTAAATAACTCAGTTCTTAACGTAAAGACTTAAAACTCGGGATTCTGTAAAGGCATACCCCAATCATGATATGAGTTTATTTATAGCTTCCTGTGCCAACCGGAAGTGCCTTTAATGGTGTCACAGTGGCAGTTTCCATGGGTTAAAAAGGTCAGATCTTTTCAAAACTTCATATGTGTGACTAGGTAACCCTCATGAACTGTAAATCAGTCATTTCTCCCAGCAGATGTCAAAGAAAAGCTCTCACACGCACACACAGCAAGGATGGAGTGAAAAAGTGTGGTTCTTAAAGACACAGAGAGCAGGCAATGGCATAAACATAATGTCTAGGCCGTGCCGAGTTCAACGAGATATCCCGCTTGACCGTAGCTCGCTCGGTCTGAGCGCAGCGACCATTAGAAAAGTAGGCCCAAAATGAAGCCTGCCCCACAACGTCATTTGCTTTTGGGTGACAGTGAGAGAACCGTTAGGGTGAGAAGCACAATTCGACCTCAGGTATGTTCCTAAGGTCCTTCCGATCCGTGCAAGCCTAACGTTGACAGTGTGGCATTAACCCTTAATAGTTAAAAGATGGTGTTTACTTCAAAAGTTTGCATTGATTTCTCTCCCCATAGGAATACATTGCCTTTACCCCTAAATTCAACCTGAAGTCTATATGGGTTATGAATGCCGTATGAACCTGTCTTTGGTAACAGTCCATCAGGCCAGTATGAGGTCTACCTGTGTTGATTCTAAGCTTCCTGGACCAACCGGAAGTGGTTAAAATCACCCTAAAAGTGTTTTTCCATTACCTGCCTGCAGTTTGATAGACATAGTGCATTCAACCCTGTGTAAATCAGTCAATTCTTAACGTAAGGACTTAAAACTCAGGATTCTGTAAAAGCATAGCCCAGTGAGGATATGTGTTGACTTATAGCTTCCTGTGACAACCGGAAGTGCCTTAATTGGTGTCTCAGGGGCTGTTTCGAGGGGTTAAAAAAGTCAGATCTGTCCAAAACTTCATATGTGTGATTAGGCAACCCCATGAACTGTAAATCAGTCATTTTTCCCATAAAATTTCAAAGGAAAACTAAATCACACAGACACACAACTTGGAAGGAGGGACGTATTGGGGTTGTAGAGACAGACAGTGCCTCCAATAGTTAGCTTTGTTCGAGCTAAAAAGAACCGTCAGACCTAGAGTTCCGAAACTTTAGAAACCTGTTCTAGACCTCGGGTCGATAGTGCGTGGTGAGTTAGGTGGCTCTAGAAGGTTCTCGGACCGAGAAATAGCCTCGTACATTTGCAATGATTTCAATTCATTTTGACCATTACGAAAATGGCGACATTTAGAAAAGTCTCAGAGACACAAGACTAGGTGCATTGGAACCGCTCGGCCCATAGAGACGGACCCCAACGTTTCGGTCCGATAGCTCATTCAAGGACCCCATAGCAAGGCATGGAAAAAAGTGGATTTTCAGCACCAATTAGGGTTTTACTCGGGCACCGAAGGACCTATCGAGCCGAAACTCGATTCGGGTCGCCTCACATAGGCCTTCACATAATGTCTGACCTGGACCCGCAGCTAGAACGTAACTATGTGTTTTACGTTTTATTATGTTTTAAACTAATGGCGCTGTGAATTATGGGCCTGCTCTGACATATGTGATAGTTGGCTTCTAAATGAGTTGGAAAAAAAGTGGGTTTGGTGTCAATTGGTATCAGTTTGGTGTCAGAATGACATCTAATTGACTGGTGGACACTGACTTGCTAGTTGACTTTTGTACATTAGCAATATGTTTAAACGGAGAGGGACCATCACCAAAATGGCATTCTGAAATCAACACAAAAATGGCATCACCATAGTCTCCAGGCTGTGCAGAGTTCAACGAGACGCCCCGCTTGACCGTAGCTCGCTCTGAGTGCAGCGACCTTGAAAAAAGAAGGCGCAAAAGGAAGCCTGGCCCTCAATGTCATTTGCTTTTGGGTGACAGTGAGAGAACCGTTAGGGTGAGAAGCACACCCGACCTCAGGTACGTTCCTAAGGTCCTTCCGATCCGTGCAAGCCTAACCTTGACCGTGTGGCATTAACCCTTAATAGTTAAAAGAAGGTGTTTACTTCAAAGAGTTTGCATTGACTTCTATCCCCATAGGAATACATTGCCTTTACCCCTAAATTCAACCTGAAGTCTATATGGGTTATGAATGCCGTATGAACCTGTCTTTGGTAACAGTCCATCAGGCCAGTATGAGGTCTACCTGTGTTGATTCTAAGCTTCCTGGACCAACCGGAAGTGGTTAAAATCACCCTAAAAGTGTTTTTCCATTACCTGCCTGCAGTTTGATAGACATAGTGCATTCAACCCTGTGTAAATCAGTCAATTCTTAACGTAAGGACTTAAAACTCAGGATTCTGTAAAAGCATAGCCCAGTGAGGATATATGTTGACTTATAGCTTCCTGTGACAACCGGAAGTGCCTTAATTGGTGTCTCAGGGGCTGTTTCGAGGGGTTAAAAAAGTCAGATCTTTTCAAAACTTCATATGTGTGACTAGGTAACCTCATGAACTGTAAATCAGTCATCTCTCCCAACAGATGTCAAAGAAAAGCTCTCACACGCACACACAGCAAGGATGGAGTGAAAAAGTGTGGTTCTCAAAGACACAGAGAGCAGGCAATGGCATAAACATAATGTCTAGGCCGTGCCGAGTTCAACGAGATATCCCGCTTGACCGTAGCTCGCTCGGTCTGAGCGCAGCGACCATTAGAAAAGTAGGCCCAAAATGAAGCCTGCCCCACAACGTCATTTGCTTTTGGGTGACAGTGAGAGAACCGTTAGGGTGAGAAGCACAATTCGACCTCAGGTACGTTCCTAAGGTCCTTCTGATCCGTGCAAGCCTAACCTTGACCGTGTGGCATTAACCCTTAATAGTTAAAAGAAGGTGTTTACTTCAAATAGTTTGCATTGATTTCTCTCCCATAGGAATACATTGCCTGCACCCCTAAATTCAACCTGAAGTCTATATGGGTTATGAATGCCGTATGAACCTGTCTTTGGTAACAGTCCATCAGGCCAGTATGAGGTCTACCTGTGTTGATTCTAGGCTTCCTGGACCAACCGGAAGTGGTTAAAATCACCCTAAAAGTGTTTTTCCATTACCTGCCTGCAGTTTGATAGACATAGTGCATTCAACCCTGTGTAGATCAGTCAATTCTTAACTTAAAGACTTAAAACTCAGGATTCTGTAAGTGGCTATGTCAATCAAGACATGTGTTTACTTATAGCTTCCTGTGACAACCGGAAGTGCCTTAATTGGTGTCTCAGGGGCTGTTTCGAGGGGTTAAAAAAGTCAGATCTTTTCAAAACTTCATATGTGTGACTAGGTAACCCTCATGAACTGTAAATCAGTCATCTCTCCCAACAGATGTCAAAGAAAAGCTCTCACACGCACACACAGCAAGGATGGAGTGAAAAAGTGTGGTTCTCAAAGACACAGAGAGCAGGCAATGGCATAAACATAATGTCTAGGCCGTGCCGAGTTCAACGAGATATCCCGCTTGACCGTAGCTCGCTCGGTCTGAGCGCAGCGACCATTAGAAAAGTAGGCCCAAATGAAGCCTGCCCCACAACGTCATTTGCTTTTGGGTGACAGTGAGAGAACCGTTAGGGTGAGAAGCACAATTCGACCTCAGGTACGTTCCTAAGGTCCTTCCGATCCGTGCAAGCCTAACCTTGACCGTGGGCATTAACCCTTAATAGTTAAAAGAAGGTGTTTACTTCAAATAGTTTGCATTGACTTCTCTCCCCATAGGAATACATTGCCTGCACCCCTAAATTCAACCTGAAGTCTATATGGGTTATGAATGCCGTATGAACCTGTCTTTGGTAACAGTCCATCAGGCCAGTATGAGGTCTACCTGTGTTGATTCTAGGCTTCCTGGACCAACCGGAAGTGGTTAAAATCACCCTAAAATTGTTTTTCCATTACCTGCCTGCAGTTTGATAGACGTAGTGCATTCAACCCTGTGTAAATCAGTCAATTCTTAACGTAAGGACTTAAAACTCGGGATTCTGTAAAGGCATACCCCAATCATGATATGAGTTTATTTATAGCTTCCTGTGCCAACCGGAAGTGCCTTTAATGGTGTCACAGTGGCAGTTTCCATGGGTTAAAAAGGTCAGATCTTTTCAAAACTTCATATGTGTGATTAGGCAACCCCCATGAACTGTAAATCAGTCATTTTTCCCATAAAATTTCAAAGGAAAACTAAATCACACAGACACACAACTTGGAAGGAGGGACGTATTGGGGGTTGTAGAGACAGACAGTGCCTCCAATAGTTAGCTTTGTTCGAGCTAAAAAGAACCGTCAGACCTAGAGTTCCGAAACTTTAGAAACCTGTTCTAGACCTCGGGTCGATAGTGCGTGGTGAGTTAGGTGGCTCTAGAAGGTTCTCGGACCGAGAAATAGCCTCGTACATTTGCAATGATTTCAATTCATTTTGACCATTACGAAAATGGCGACATTTAGAAAAGTCTCAGAGACACAAGACTAGGTGCATTGGAACCGGCTCGGCCCATAGAGACGGACCCCAACGTTTCGGTCCGATAGCTCATTCAAGGACCCCATAGCAAGGCATGGAAAAAAGTGGATTTTCAGCACCAATTAGGGTTTTACTCGGGCACCGGGACCTATCGAGCCGAAACTCGATTCGGGGTCGCCTCACATAGGCCTTCACATAATGTCTGACCTGGACCCGCAGCTAGAACGTAACTATGTGTTTTACGTTTTATTATGTTTTAAACTAAAGGCGCTGTGAATTATGGGCCTGCTCTGACATATATGATAGTTGGCTTCTAAATGAGTTGGAAAAAGTGGGTTTGGTGTCAATTGGTATCAGTTTGGTGTCAAAATGACATCTAATTGACTGATGGACACTGACTTGCTAGTTGACTTTTGTACATTAGCAATATGTTTAAACGGAGAGGGACCATCACCAAAAGTGACATTCTGAAATCAACCCTAACGAGCCATGGAGATGAACCAGAATCACTGCCCAGCTATCCCGAGTTCATCGGGCCAGTCAATTTCACATTCCTGCAGGATTTTTATAGCATGACAAATTCGTGATGGTACCTGCCCATTGAACCATATTGCAAATGCACAGTGACTTTGCAAAAGTGAGAAAACATAAACAAATGGACATGATGAAATCAACACAACGAGTGATGGAAATGTACAACTATCACTGCTCAGCCATCCTGTGTTCATCAGACCAGTCAATTTTGCATTTTTGAGCATGTCAAATTTCATATGGTAAATGCACATTGAAACATATTGCAAAATGCGCGCGCACTTGCAATATGATTCTATAGTGTAAAAACATCACCTAATGGACATGATGAAATCAACACAACGAGTGATGGAAATGTACAACTATCACTGCTCGGCCATCCTGTGTCCATCAGACCAGTCAATTTTGCATTTTTGAGCATGTCAAATTTCATATGGTAAATGCACATTGAAACATATTGCAAATGCGCGCGCACTTGCAATATGATTCTATAGTGTAAAAACATCACCTAATGGACATGATGAAATCAACACAACGAGTGATGGAAATGTACAACTATCACTGCTCGGCCATCCTGTGTCCATCAGACCAGTCAATTTTGCATTTTTGAGCATGTCAAATTTCATATGGTAAATGCACATTGAAACATATTGCAAATGCGCGCGCACTTGCAATATGATTCTATAGTGTAAAAACATCACCTAATGGACATGATGAAATCAACACAACGAGTGATGGAAATGTACAACTATCACTGCTCGGCCATCCTGTGTCCATCAGACCAGTCAATTTTGCATTTTTGAGCATGTCAAATTTCATATGGTAAATGCACATTGAAACATATTGCAAATGCGCGCACTTGCAATATGATTCTATAGTGTAAAAACATCACCTAATGGACATGATGAAATCAACACAACGAGTGATGGAAATGTACAACTATCACTGCTCGGCCATCCTGTGTCCATCAGACCAGTCAATTTTGCATTTTTGAGCATGTCAAATTTCATATGGTAAATGCACATTGAAACATATTGCAAATGCGCGCACTTGCAATATGATTCTATAGTGTAAAAACATCACCTAATGGACATGATGAAATCAACACAACGAGTGATGGAAATGTACAACTATCACTGCCCGGCCATCCTGTGTTCCCATAGCGAGCATTAATATCAGAATGACCGGTAAATGCATTTACAACCATATTTTAATTTTTGGGTTACCAGTTGCACAACAATGCACGTGCATTTGCAATATGATTCTATAGTGAAAAACATCACCTAATGGACATGATGAAATCAACACAACAAGTGATGGAAATGTACAACTATCACTGCTCGGCCATCCTGTGTTCATCAGACCAGTCAATTTCACATTCCTGCAGGATTTTATAGCATGACAAATTCGTGATGGTACCTGCCCATTGAACCATATTGCAAATGCACAGTGACTTTGCAAAAGTGAGAAAACATAAACAAATGGACATGATGAAATCAACACAACAGGTGATGGAAATGTACAACTATCACTGCTCAGCCATCCTGTGTTCATCAGACCAGTCAATTTTGCATTTTTGAGCATGTCAAATTTCATATGGTAAATGCACATTGAAACATATTGCAAATGCGCGCGCACTTGCAATATGATTCTATAGTGAAAAACATCACCTAATGGACATGATGAAATCAACACAACGAGTGATGGAAATGTACAACTATCACTGCCCGGCCATCCTGTGTTCCCATAGCGAGCATTAATATCAGAATGACCGGTAAATGCATTTACAACCATATTTTAATTTTTGGGTTACCAGTTGCACAACAATGCACGTGCATTTGCAATATGATTCTATAGTGAAAAACATCACCTAATGGACATGATGAAATCAACACAACAAGTGATGGAAATGTACAACTATCACTGCTCGGCCATCCTGTGTTCATCAGACCAGTCAATTTCACATTCCTGCAGGATTTTTATAGCATGACAAATTCGTGATGGTACCTGCCCATTGAACCATATTGCAAATGCACAGTGACTTTGCAAAAGTGAGAAAACATAAACAAATGGACATGATGAAATCAACACAACAGGTGATGGAAATGTACAACTATCACTGCTCAGCCATCCTGTGTTCATCAGACCAGTCAATTTTGCATTTTTGAGCATGTCAAATTTCATATGGTAAATGCACATTGAAACATATTGCAAATGCGCGCGCACTTGCAATATGATTCTATAGTGAAAAAACATCACCTAATGGACATGATGAAATCAACACAACGAGTGATGGAAATGTACAACTATCACTGCTCGGCCATCCTGTGTCCATCAGACCAGTCAATTTAGCATTTTTGAGCATGTCAAATTTCATATGGTAAATGCACATTGAAACATATTGCAAATGCGCGCACTTGCAATATGATTCTATAGTGTAAAAACATCACCTAATGGACATGATGAAATCAACACAACGAGTGATGGAAATGTACAACTATCACTGCCCGGCCATCCTGTGTTCCCATAGCGAGCATTAATATCAGAATGACCGGTAAATGCATTTACAACCATATTTTAATTTTTGGGTTACCAGTTGCACAACAATGCACGTGCATTTGCAATATGATTCTATAGTGAAAAAACATCACCTAATGGACATGATGAAATCAACACAACAAGTGATGGAAATGTACAACTATCACTGCTCGGCCATCCTGTGTTCATCAGACCAGTCAATTTCACATTCCTGCAGGATTTTTATAGCATGACAAATTCGTGATGGTACCTGCCCATTGAACCATATTGCAAATGCACAGTGACTTTGCAAAAGTGAGAAAACATAAACAAATGGACATGATGAAATCAACACAACAGGTGATGGAAATGTACAACTATCACTGCTCAGCCATCCTGTGTTCATCAGACCAGTCAATTTTGCATTTTTGAGCATGTCAAATTTCATATGGTAAATGCACATTGAAACATATTGCAAATGCGCGCGCACTTGCAATATGATTCTATAGTGAAAAACATCACCTAATGGACATGATGAAATCAACACAACGAGTGATGGAAATGTACAACTATCACTGCTCGGCCATCCTGTGTCCATCAGACCAGTCAATTTTGCATTTTTGAGCATGTCAAATTTCATATGGTAAATGCACATTGAAACATATTGCAAATGCGCGCGCACTTGCAATATGATTCTATAGTGTAAAAACATCACCTAATGGACATGATGAAATCAACACAACGAGTGATGGAAATGTACAACTATCACTGCCCGGCCATCCTGTGTTCCCATAGCGAGCATTAATATCAGAATGACCGGTAAATGCATTTACAACCATATTTTTATTTTTGGGTTACTAGTTGCACAACAATGCACGTGCATTTGCAATATGATTCTATAGTGAAAAAACATCACCTAATGGACATGATGAAATCAACACAACGAGTGATGGAAATGTACAACTATCACTGCTCGGCCATCCTGTGTCCATCAGACCAGTCAATTTTGCATTTTTGAGCATGTCAAATTTCATATGGTAAATGCACATTGAAACATATTGCAAATGCGCGCGCACTTGCAATATGATTCTATAGTGTAAAACATCACCTAATGGACATGATGAAATCAACACAACGAGTGATGGAAATGTACAACTATCACTGCCCGGCCATCCTGTGTTCCCATAGCGAGCATTAATATCAGAATGACCGGTAAATGCATTTACAACCATATTTTTATTTTTGGGTTACCAGTTGCACAACAATGCACGTGCATTTGCAATATGATTCTATAGTGAAAAACATCACCTAATGGACATGATGAAATCAACACAACGAGTGATGGAAAGGAACAACTATCACTGCCAGGCCATCCTGTGTTCATCAGGCCAGTCAATTTCACATTCCTGCAGGATTTTATAGCATGACAAATTCGTGATGGTACCTGCCCATTGAACCATATTGCAAATGCACAGTGACTTTGCAAAAGTGAGAAAACATAAACAAATGGACATGATGAAATCAACACAACGAGTGATGGAAATGTACAACTATCACTGCTCAGCCATCCTGTGTTCATCAGACCAGTCAATTTTGCATTTTTGAGCATGTCAAATTTCATATGGTAAATGCACATTGAAACATATTGCAAAATGCGCGCGCACTTGCAATATGATTCTATAGTGTAAAAACATCACCTAATGGACATGATGAAATCAACACAACGAGTGATGGAAATGTACAACTATCACTGCTCGGCCATCCTGTGTCCATCAGACCAGTCAATTTTGCATTTTTGAGCATGTCAAATTTCATATGGTAAATGCACATTGAAACATATTGCAAATGCGCGCGCACTTGCAATATGATTCTATAGTGTAAAAACATCACCTAATGGACATGATGAAATCAACACAACGAGTGATGGAAATGTACAACTATCACTGCTCGGCCATCCTGTGTTCATCAGACCAGTCAATTTTGCATTTTTGAGCAAGGTCAAATTTCATATGGTAAATGCACATTGAAACATATTGCAAATGCACGTGCACTTGCAATATGATTATATAGTGAAAAAACATCACAAAATGGACATGATGAAGTCAACACAACGAGTGATGGAAAGGAACAACTATCACTGCCCGGCCATCCCGAGTTCATCAGGCCAGTCAATTTTGCATTTCTGCAGGATTTTTTTGAGCATGTCAAATTTCTTACGTCATTTGGCCCACAAAAAAATCCTTATGCACAATTAAAAAAATATATAAAAAAATATGATAATAAAATTGGACAAAAGTATATTCATACAGTTCTACACATGTTAGAATTGACAAAAAAATTGAAAGAATGTTGAAAAACGGTCCAGAAAGCACTAGTTAAGGGTGTGTGATATTTTTTACAAAATTTTGACATTTTTGACATTAAAAATTTTGACTTCCTATGAAATCATATTGGAATTGGACAAAACATATTAAATGATGTCTGTATGTAAAAAAAAAAAAATTATGATAATAAAATTGGACAAACACTCTATTCATACAGTTCTTAAAGTTGGGTAATTGACAAAATCGAAAGAATTTCCCAGGCAAAACGGTCCAGGAACACTTTATGGGTGTGTGAAGTGTTGCTTTTCAAAATTTTGACATTTTTGACTGTTGACTTTGACTTCCCTGAAATCATATTGGAATTGGACAAAACATATTCGTGTGTCCCATATAAAAAAACTTAAAAAAATTATGATAATAAAATTGGAGCAAAAGTATATTCATACAGTTCTGTACACATGTCCTTTGACTAAATCGAAAGAAGCATAAAGCTCCAGATTTTGCACATCGTTTGACCAGTTTAAGTTTTATCACAATAATATTGAATTTTTGAAGTTTTGACTTTTGAGTGCTGGACCAGAAATCATTTTTGATGCATTTCAGCAAAACATATTCCTTATGCTATATACAAAAAAATTGAAAAAATTATGATAATAAAATTGGGTAAAGTATATTCATACAGTTCTTACACTTCTGAATGGAAGAAAATCAAAGAATTTCGAAAAACGGTCCAGAATATTTATGTGGTTATTTTTGGTTTCATTTTTTCAAAATTTTACTTTTGGACATTAATTTGGGTTACATCTCCAATATGTAAAGCCAAGTGGACGATTTGCCCCGTGTTGAATTTTTTAAAGTGTTACAACTGGCAATTACCATATGGCATTTGCAGAAGTGTACTTTGGATGAATCAATGTAGAACATGGGTATTTAGTCAATGTGTATATGGTTTTTTTTTTTAAATGCCAATGACATTTATTCATTTTTGTTTTATTTTTTCACCTTTATTGAACCAGGTAGGCTAATTGAGAACAGGTTCTCATTTGCAGACTGCGACCTGGCCAAGATAAAATCTGACTTCCAGTGAACAGACAACACAGGTTACACATGGAGTAAACAATTAACAAGTCAATAACACAGAGAAAAAATGGGTAATCTATATACAATTCCAGTGAGACAAAACCCAGGCACAAGGTAGGCAAAATTACAATAAAATGCAGATTAACACTGACCTCAAAATGACATGTACAGGTAGACCATCTTTGTCTGCAAAAGAGCAGAAAAGTAAATAAATAAAAACTGTGGGGATGAGGTATGTGAAAATGGGTGTGCTATTTACCAATAGATTATGTACAGCTGCAGCGATCGGTTAGCTGCTCAGCTATCTGATGTTTGAAGTTGGTGAGGGAGATAAAAGTCTCCAACTTCAGCGATTTTTGCAATTCGTTCCAGTCACAGGCAGCAGAGTACTGGAACGAAAGGCGGCCAAATGAGGTGTTGGCTTTAGGGATGATCAGTGAGATACACCTGCTGGAGCGCGTGCTACAGATGGGTGTTGCCATCATGACCAGTGAACTGAGATAAGGCGGAGCTTTGCCTAGCATGGCCTTGTAGATGACCTGAAGCCAGTGGATCTGTAGCGAGGGCCAGAGCATACAAGTCGCAGTGGTGGGTAGTATAAGGTGCTTTAGTGACAAAACGGATGGCACTGTGATAAACTGCATCCAGTTTGCTGAGTAGAGTGTTGGAAGCAATTTTGTAGATGACGTCGCCGAAGTCGAGGATCGGTAGGATAGTCAGTTTTACTAGGGTAAGCTTGGCAGCGTGAGTGAAGGAGGCTTTGTTGCGGAATAGAAAGCCGATTCTTGATTTGATTGCCGATTGGAGAAGTTTGATATGGGTCTGGAAGGAGAGTTTGCAGTCTAGCCAGACACCTAGGTACTTATAGGTGTCCACATATTCAAGGTCGGAGCCATCCAGTGTGGTGATGCTAGTCGGGCATGCGGGTGCAGGCAGCGATCGGTTGAAAAGCATGCATTTGGTTTTACTAGCGTTTAAGAGCAGTTGGAGGCCACGGAAGGAGTGTTGTATGGCATTGAAGCTCGATTGGAGGTTAGATAGCACAGTGTCCAATGACGGGCCGAAAGTGTATACAATGGTGTCGTCTGCGTAGAGGTGGATCAGGGAATCGCCCGCAGCAAGAGCAACATCATTGATATATACAGAGAAAAGAGTCGGCCCGAGAATTGAACCCTGTGGCACCCCCATAGAGACTGCCAGAGGACCGGACAACATGCCCTCCGATTTGACACACTGAACTCTGTCTGCAAAGTAATTGGTGAACCAGGCAAGGCAGTCATCCGAAAAACCGAGGCTACTGAGTCTGCCGATAAGAATATGGTGATTGACAGAGTCGAAAGCCTTGGCAAGGTCGATGAAGACGGCTGCACAGTACTGTCTTTTATCGATGGCGGTTATGATGTCGTTTAGTACCTTGAGTGTGGCTGAGGTGCACCCGTGACCGGCTCGGAAACCAGATTGCATAGCGGAGAAGGTACGGTGGGATTCGAGATGGTCAGTGACCTGTTTGTTGACTTAGGCTTTCGAAGACCTTAGATAGGCAGGGCAGGATGGATATAAGTCTGTAACAGTTTGGGTCCAGGGTGTCACCCCCTTTGAAGAGGGGGATGACTGCCGCAGCTTTCCAGTCCTTGGAGATCTCAGACGATATGAAAGAGAGGTTGAACAGGCTGGTAATAGGGGTTGCGACAATGGCGGCGGATAGTTTCAGAAATAGAGGGTCCAGATTGTCAAGCCCAGCTGATTTATACGGGTCCAGGTTTTGCAGCTCTTTCAGAACATCTGCTATCTGGATTTGGGTAAAGGAGAACCTGGAGAGGCTTGGGCGAGGAGCTCCGGGGGGCCCGGGGCTGATGGCCGAGGTAGGAGTAGCCAGGCGGAAGGCATGGCCAGCCGTTGAGAAATGCTTGTTGAAGTTTTCGATAATCATGGATTTGTCGGTGGTGACCGTGTTCCCTAGCCTCAGTGCAGTGGGCAGCTGGGAGGAGGTGCTCTTGTTCTCCATGGACTTCACAGTGTCCCAGAACTTTTTGGAGTTGGAGCTACAGGATGCAAACTTCTGCCTGAAGAAGCTGGCCTTAGCTTTCCTGACTGACTGCGTGTATTGGTTCCTGACTTCCCTGAACAGTTGCATATCGCGGGGACTGTTCGATGCTATTGCAGTCCGCCACAGGATGTTTTTGTGCTGGTCGAGGGCAGTCAGGTCTGGAGTGAACCAAGGGCTGTATCTGTTCTTAGTTCTGCATTTTTGAACAGAGCATGCTTATCTAAAATGGTGAGGAAGTTACTCTTAAAGAATGACCAGGCATCCTCAACTGACGGGATGAGGTCAATGTCCTTCCAGGATACCCGGGCCAGGTCGATTAGAAAGGCCTGCTCACAGAAGTGTTTTAGGGAGCGTTTGACAGTGATGAGGGTGGTCGTTTGACTGCGGCACCGTAGCGGATACAGGCAATGAGGCAGTGGTCGCTGAGATCCTGGTTGAAGACAGCGGAGGTGTATTTGGAGGGCCAGTTGGTCAGGATGACGTCTATGAGGGTGCCCTTGCTTACAGAGTTAGGGTTGTACCTGGTGGGTTCTTTGATGATTTGTGTGAGATTGAGGGCATCTAGCTTAGATTGTAGGACTGCCGGGGTGTTAAGCATATCCCAGTTTAGGTCACCTAGCAGAACAAACTCTGAAGCTAGATGGGGGGCAATCAATTCACAAATGGTGTCCAGGGCACAGCTGGGAGCTGAGGGGGGTCGGTAGCAGGCGGCAACAGTGAGAGACTTATTTCTGGAGAGAGTAATTTTCAGAATTAGTAGTTCGAACTGTTTGGGTATGGACCTGGAAAGTATGACATTACTTTGCAGGCTATCTCTGCAGTAGACTGCAACTCCTCCCCCTTTAGCAGTTCTATCTTGACGGAAGATGTTATAGTTGGGTATGTAAATCTCTGAATTTTTGGTGGCCTTCCTGAGCCAGGATTCAGACACGGCAAGGACATCAGGGTTAGCAGAGTGTGCTAAAGCAGTGAGTAAAACAAACTTAGGGAGGAGGCTTCTGATGTTGACATGCATGAAACCAAGGCTTTTTCGATCACAGAAGTCAACAAATGAGGGTGCCTGGGGACATGCAGGGCCAGGGTTTACCTCCACATCACCCGCGGAACAGAGAAGGAGTAGTATGAGGGTGGATATTATATAGCATATTATTGAAAAAAAATTAAATGTACTAAATTAAATGTACTGTGTAACATGTAATATTACTGTCATCTGATGAAGATTTTCAAAAGGTTAGTGAATTATTTATTTTTTAATCCTACTTTTACATTTTATTTTTTTCTGGGACAAAATGGCCGCCGCTTGCCTTTTGTTTCGGTGGTGATCTAATATAAATATGTGCTATGTTTTCGCCGTAAAACATTTTAGAAATCTGACTTGCTGGGTGGATAAACAACTTGTTTATCTTTCATTTGAGCTATTTTACTTGTTAACCTGTTACTCCTACCCTCTACTTTTTTGAACATTCCGTTAAAAATCATGCAACATTTCAGCGCCCTGCTACTCATGCCAGGAATATAGTATTTGCATATGATTAGTATGTGTGGATAGAAAACACTCAGACGTTTATAAAACTGGTTAAATCACGGCTGTGGCTATAACATAACGTGTGTTTCATCGGAAAGCGCAGGAAAAACTGATCACTGAAAATGGAAAAATATATTGCTGCGCTACTTGAACCCATTGATAAAGGTGAACCACAATTAATGAGGCTGAGGTTGCAGTACCTACAGCTTCCACACGGTGTCTAGAGTCTTGTCATTTGCCTACGAGTTGTTTCTTGGTCAAACACATGCAAGGCAGCGCAGTTCTTCAGGTCTAGGACCGGATATTTTGGTTGAGTTTCTAGCCGGACATTTTTCCAGACGGACAGCTATAGAATATACTTCGTCTTGTGATTAATTTGATCGCTTATTAACGTTTACTAATACCTAAAGTTGCATTACAAAAGTATTTCGAAGTGTTTTGTGAAAGTTTATCGTCGACTTTTTAATTAAAAAAATGACGTTACGTTATGAAATGCTGTTTTTTTCCGTTTATCACACAGTCTACATAGGCTATATATGGACCGATTTAATCGAAAAAAAGACCCAATAGTTATTATGGGACATCTAGGAGTGCCAACAAAGAAGATGGTCAAAGGTAATGAATGTTTTCTATTTTATTGTGCGGTTTGTGTAGCGCCGAATATGCTAATTATTTTGTTTACGTCCCCTGCGGGTCTTTTGTCGTGTTACATGCTATCAGATAATAGCTTCTCATGCTTTCGCCGAAAAGCATTTTAAAAATCTGACTTGTTGCCTGGATTCACAACGAGTGTAGCTTTAATTAAATACCCTGCATGTGTATTTTAATGAACGTTTGAGTTTTAACTAATACTATTAGCATTTAGCGTAGCGCATTTGCATTTCCAGAGCTCTAGTTGGGACGCAAGCGTCCCGAGTAGAAGCAAGAGGTTAATGTGTGGAGGTTAAATATTTTTAGGAATATTTTTTCGCATTGTGCGTTATGCTAATGAGCTTGAGACGTAGTCACGATACCGGATCTGGGATGGGTCGGACTATGAGGTTAAATCAAAATATATATTTTATTCTTCAAAAGTTGCCACCCTTGATCACTCTCCTACTTGATCAAATAGCTCTTACACAGCCTGGAGGTGTGTTGGGTCATTGTCCTGTTGAAAAAACAAATGACAGTGGGACTAAGCCCAAACCAGATGGGATGGCATATAGCTGTAGAATGCTGTGGTAGTCATGCTGGTTAAGTGTGACTTTGAATAATTTATTCATGACATTGTCAACAGCAAAGCACCCACACACCATCACATCTCCTCCTCCATGCTTCACTGTGGGAACCACACATGCGGAGATAATCTGTTCATCTACTCCTCGTCTCACAAAGACATGACG
The DNA here is from genome assembly GCF_023373465.1 of Oncorhynchus keta. Lineage (NCBI taxonomy): Eukaryota > Metazoa > Chordata > Actinopteri > Salmoniformes > Salmonidae > Oncorhynchus > Oncorhynchus keta. The sequence goes on along the minus strand of NW_026284881.1, from coordinate 86,879 downwards.
CTCGGATCCAAAAATCTCAAATTTGGACTCATCAGACCCAAGGACAGATATCCACCGGTCTAATGTCCATTGCTCGTGTTTCTTGGCCCAAGCAAGTCTCTTCTTCTTTTTGGTGTCCTTTAGTAGTGGTTTCCTTGCAGCAATTCGACCATGAAGGCCTGATTCACGCAGTCTCCTCTGAACCGATGATGTTGAGATGTGTCTGTTACTTGAACTTTGTGAAGCATTTATTTGGGCTGCAATTTCTAAGTCCGGTAACTCTAATGAAGTTATGCATCAGAAGTAACTCTGGATCTTCCATTCTTGTGGTGGTCCTTAAAGTAATGATGGACTGTTGCTTCTCTTTGCTTATTTGAGCTGTTCTTGACATAATATGGACTTCGTCTTTTACCCAATAGGGCTATCTTCTGTATACCACCCCGACCTTGTCACAACACAACTGATTGGTTCAAACACATTAACACCTGTTATGGCTAGGGATTCCGCTAGCGGAACATTTCGACAACATCCGGTGAAATTGTAGAGTGCAAAACATTTTTTTTTAATTAGAAAAATTTAACTTTCATGCATTCACATGTGCAATACCACAAATTAAAGCGTAAGACTCCATAATGTTTCATCATTAGATGCTACAAGGCTCCTTTAAGACTCCATAATGTTTCATCATTAGATGCTACAGTCCTCCTTTAAGACTCCATAATGTTTCATCATTAGATGCTACAGTCCTCCTTTAATACTCCATCATGTTTAGAATGTGTCTGGAAGCGCTACTCTATCTATTCTATTCTCATCCTTTCGGATTTAAGAATATTTCATAATAATAATAACAATGTTATAATAGGTAATAACTAACTTTAATAACTAGGGTTAATACCTGCCTGGCGCACCAACAAAATATTTATTTAGCCCCCTCTAACAATACCGCTACAGAATTAGCATAGTAGGCCATGTAACTTAACCTGTAGTGACACCCAGCCTGTGAACGGGACGGTGTTCATCATCGGAGACTAATTAGCATAACGCAACGGACATAAATCTTCCTAGAAAATATTCCTATTCATGAAAATCACAAGTGAAATATATTGGAACACAGCTTCGCCTTTTGTTAATCACCCTGTCATCTCAGATTTTCAAAATATGCTTTACAGCCACCGCTAGACAAGCACCTGTGTAAGTTTATCATAGCCTAGCATAGCATTATGCCTTGCTAGCAGCAGGCAAACTTGTCACGGAAATCAGAAAAGCAATCAAATTAAATCGTTTACCTTTGATGAACTTCAAATGTTTTCACTCACGAGACTCCCAGGTAGACAGCCGAAAAATATTCCAAATTAGCTCCATAATATCGACAAAAACATGGCAAACGTTGTTTAGAATCAATCCTCAAGGTGTTTTTCTAATATCTATTTGATAATATATCCGTCGGGACAATTCCTTTTTCTCAAGGACCGATTGGAGTAATGGCTACCTCTGCACTTTACGCGAGAATCTCTCTCGGAGCCACCATGTGACCACTTACGCAATGTGCCCCCATAAGGCTATTCTTCGACAGAAATGCGTAAAACTACGTCACAATGCTGTAGACACCTTGGGGAATAGGTAGAAAGCATAAGCTCGTTGATGGTCTATTCAAAGCCATATAGGGAGTCATTGGAACGCAGCGGTTTCAAAACCTGGGGCACTTCCGGATTGGATTTTTCTCAGACTTTCGCCTGCAACATCAGTTCTGTTATACTCACAGACAATATCTTTACAGTTTTGGAAATGTTAGAGTGTTTCCTATCCAAAGCTGTCAATTATATGCATATTCTAGCATCTTTTCCTGACAAAATATCCAGTTTAAAACGGGGACGTTTTTTTCCCAAAAATGAAAATACTGCCCCCTAACACCAAGAGGTTTTAAGGTAATCATAAATATTTAGGACTAACATATTCCTTGACACCCATTCTGAAACTAACTGCAGCTCTATGTTAAGTGTTGCAGTCATTTCAGTCACTGTAGTAGCTGAGATGTACGGTGTTGAGTCATCCGCATACATAGACTCACTGGCTTTACTCAAATGTCTTTGGCATGTTGTTGGTAAAGATTGAAAAAAGTAGGTGCCAAACAGCTGCCCTGGGGAATTCCTGATTCAAACTTGATTTTGTAGCTCTGGGGCGGCAGGTAGCCTAGTGGTTATAGCGGTAGGCCAGTAACCGAAAGATTGCTGGATCGAATCCCGAGTTGACAAGGTAAAAAACTCTGTCGTTCTGCCCCTGAACAAGGGGGACGTAGGCCGTCATTGAAAAAAATAATTTGTTCTTAACTGACTTGCCTAGTGAAATAAAGGTTACATTTTAAAAGAAAAACTCTTTATCCACAATATAGCAGGGGGTGTAAAGCCATACGTTTTTTCAGCAGCAGGCTATGATCGATAATGCCAAAAGCTGCACTGAAGTCTAACAAAACAGCCCCAACAATATTTTTATCATGAATTTCTCTCAGCCAATCAGTCATTTGCAAGTGCTGTGCTTGCTGAATGAACTTCCCTATAAGCTAAAAGTCTATATTTGTTTACTGTAAAATATCATTGTATCTGGTCAAATAGATTTTATTTGCGCAAAATTTCATTGAAGATGCTCCAAAGATTTTTACAATCATTCTTCATGTATTCTATCTTTGTTTCATTGTGTACTTTCTTCTTTTTATTCAGTTTAGGCACATGATTTCTCAATTTGCAATAGGTTTGCCAATCAGTTATTCAGCCAGACCAATATGCAATCTCTTTTGCCTCCCTCTTCATCATACCATTTTTAAAATTCCTCATCAATTCACGTGGATGGGTGCATGCTTATTAGTAACTGGGATAAGCAGGGATAAGCAGTTTCAAAAGTGTCACGGGCAGTGTCTGGTGGCTCATCATTACACACCACGGACCAACAAATATTATTTACATCAACAACATAGGAATCACTACAAAAAAATGTATGACCTCTTATACACAATATTAGTCCCAGCCTTTGGAACGGTGGTTTTCCTAGACATGGCTACTATATTGTGATCACTACATCTGATGGATCTGGACACTGCTTTAAAACCCATTTCTGCAGCATTAGTAAAGATATGATCAAACCATGTTGATGATTTCATTCCTCTACTGTTTGTCACTACCCTGGTAGGTTGATTGACAACCTGAACAAGGTTGCCGGCACTGGTTACAGTTTGAAGCTTTTGCTTGAGTGGGCAGCCTGATCACAGCTTTCCTCCAGTATTAGTTAATTAATTAACAGTGTCTTGAGTTTAGTTTGCCTGTTCTACAGTCTTGTAAAGATAGGGGTTTGACTGGGACAGGCAATGTAACATCCATAATGTTAAGGAAAAGGTTTTGTAAAACAAGCATCTTACATCGGATCATTGAAACTTTCTCTCCAAAGCTGACTTTAATAAAGGTTTTATATGGTCTATTGGTTTCTCTCTTTTCATTGGCAGAATCCTTTTTCAGTGTTATGATATTCATAACATCCATATCCACCAGTCTATCTTCCTGTCAACTAACAGAACTCTGCTGGTTGTCCTGGTAACAGATTCCAGTGGGCAGATCTATTTATTTGTTCAAACTAAATTCCAGCACTTACTTTGATGAGTCAAATCTGATCCTTTCTTCTACACATTGTAAATTAAAGATAAACATTTTTGTTAAAATAATTATAATATTATTGATTGAATAGGACTTTTCAAATCACCCAGTATTGCCATCTGCAGCGTTAGTTCTAGTTAAATGTTGCAATTCTTCAGCGATTCCTGGAACTGTGACCAACAACGAGCTACATATGGACAGTACCAAAATAAATTATCTAATGACTGCCTTCTCGCAGCAAAATCTGCAGAGCTGAGAAGATTGTATCCCCATATATAACATTATATTGGTTGCAAGAATTTTGTATAATAATTGAAGCTTTGAATTCGGCAACATTTTGTGTGTCAATTCATAAACCATGTGCCATGGAATCAGTACAATGGAAATCTCTTGCCAACTATTTTGAAATGTATTTGTCACAGCTGTCAGTTGTTTGGTCCTTAAATGGAACTGGTAAACATTTCTATTTATCACAATTTGGTCCTTAATGCAGGGCCTTGTTCCTGTTCTACAGTCTAGTAAAGAGAGGGGGGTTGACTGGGACAGGCAATGTAACATCCATCATGTTTTATGGAAAAGGTTTTTGTAAAACATGCACCTTACATCAGATCATCTTGAAACTTTCTCTCTAAAGCAAACTTTCATCAAGGTTTTATATGGTCTATTGGTTTCTCTCTAAAGCTAACTTTCATCAAGGTTTTATATGGTCTATTGGTTTCTCTCTAAAGCTAACTTTCATCAAGTTTTTATATGGTCTATTGGTTTTTCTCTAAAACAAACTTACATCAAGGTTTTACATGTCAACTAACAAAACTGTCTACTGTGGTGGAAATATACCAGTCTATCTTCCTGTCAACAAACAGAACTCTGCTGGTTGTCCTGGTAACAGACACAAGTCTATCTTCCTGTCAACAAACAGAACTCTGCTGGTTGTCCTGGTAACAGACACCAGTCTATCTTCCTGTCAACAAACAGAACTCTGCTGGTTGTCCTGGTAACAGACACCAGTCTATCTTCCTGTCACCAAACAGAACTCTGCTGGTTGTCCTGGTAACAGATTCCAGTGGGCAGATCTATTTAATTTGTTCAAACTAAATTACAGCACTTACTTTGATGAGTCAAATCTGATCCTTTCTTCTCTTCTCCTCCTCTCACAGTTCCACTCAGCCCCGTTGTTTTCCTGCAGAACACCCACAGCACAGACAACCTCTTCATACCCAGCAGTAAGGTGCTACCGGGAGAGGCACGACACGGGGACTCCGGGAGAGAGGAAGGGCTAGCGTTGTCCTGGTAACCATAAAGAGGGGACACAGACACACATCATTATGGATGCTGATGTCACTGTTGTCATAAACTGCTTTACAGAAACACAGCCCAGACCCAGATAGAGCAAGCTGTATGCTAGACCAGACCAAGCTGTATGCTAGACCAGACCAAACTGTATGCTAGACCAGACCAAGCTGTACCATCTGGTGTTCTGATCTGGAGAGATTCTTCTCTGACTCGTCAGCATCAGGATGTTGTTGAGGCTCCCCAGAGGATCCAGGATCGTCATGTCTCTCTCCTGTGTGAATGACAACATCAAACAGACAGTCAACCTATGTTCTTCTATTGTGATCATAGGGTCTTACCAGAGCCATTAATATGTCTAAAAAGGGCCTAAATGTATGCCTTTAAAAAAATATACTGTTTGTGATGCAAATGTAAAAGGGTCGTTCCATGAAATGGGGGGCTTTTACATCCCTTTGATATTTTATGAAGAAATGATGCACCAGAATTGGATAGTAGAATCCTGTTATACAAGATGAAGTGAGCTTTAATAGACCACATGGAGAATAAAATACATCTCATTTAAAAAATATGTACCAATGGCAGTACTGAACAACATATTCAAGTGTAGAACTTCAGTAGAATCCCCCATTTAAAACCACATTCAACAATTGCATCGTTTGTGCCCCTGTTTTTAAGACAGTACTCACTGATGGTAATCGGATATTCTGACTCCTCCTCCTTTTTCACTCCTAAAACATCTTCCTCCTCTTTTATTGAGATATCCTCCTCTTCCTCTTTTACTCCAAAAGGTTCTTCCTCTTCTTTCACTACATTCTCCTCCTTCAATGTTACGGCATCTTCCTCATTTTTGATTCTGAAAGGTTCTTCCTCTTCTTTCACTATATTATCTTTCTTCAATGTTACGGGATCTTCATCCTTTTGATTCTGAAAGCTTCTACCTCCTCATTTTCCACTCTGACAACCTCTTTCCCATCTTCCTCTTTCCCTGTAATATCATCCTCTTGTTTCAATGTGATAGCCTCCTCTTCCATTCTGAAAGCTTCTTCCTCTCCTTTCACCAGATCTTTCTCCGTCTAGTTTCGTGACCTCATGCTCCGGGCGATTAGCCTTGTGCAGTATCAAGTTAACACATTCGCTAATATAAGAAGCAAACTACGTTTAAATTAACAAGTATATGCGTAAACAGAATTGTGTTCTAAACACTAAGATTAATATACACAAGATTAGTCTGAAGAGCTTAAATGCTAGCAAAGCACCGCATTGGTTGAATCAGAAGCCTTTTGTCTCTGTTGAAGAAGCCTCCTGTTCCGTCCACTAGATTATACGTCACGCAAGAAGCATCACCTGAAAAACTCACATCGCCATCTGCTGACTGGAGTGAGCAACACAGATCGGAACAAAAATAAAGCAATGTCATAAGAAGTAATTTAAAAACAAACAGATGTTATGTTCTCTTACTTCTTACAGCCAATACTTTCCTCCAGGGCTGACCTGCCCATTAGGCAGGATTAGGTGACAGATTGATGAGGGTGGCATATTCAGAGCTAAATGGACCAATGCTCATCACTAACAACACCTCACATAACTCTGGTCAAAAACAATTTAAAAAAACTTCTCACCCAGCGGCATGTGGGCTATTTAGGTGAGTGGTGGTGTTACCACATGAAGCAGTGCCCACTTTGCAAAAGGTAACATGGACAGATATGTCTCTACCTGTGTAGAGCACATGCCCCTTTACCCTTCCAGTCTCTAGAAGTGCCCTTTTGGGTGGTGGTATAATCTGGATTCATTTTGTCTCATCGCTGAACCCACTGCCTGCAAGTCATTGTTAAATTCACCTCAGTGATTTGTATTTCCTTCAACTTTCTGAAGAGGAAACAGCCAGGAAATGCCCCTGTCTGAGTGCATTTGTCTACCACTATGTGTAGCTGTTAGCGGTGATGCTAATGATCCACTATGTGTAGCTGTGTGCTAATTATCCACTATGCTGTTAGCGATGATGCTAATTATCCACTATGTGTAGCTGTTAGCGATGATGCTAATTATCCACTATGTGTAGCTGTTAGCGATGATGCTAATGATCCACTATGTGTAGCTGTTAGCGATGATGCTAATGATCCACTATGTGTAGCTGTTAGCGATGATGCTAATGATCCACTATGTGTAGCTGTTAGCGATGATGCTAATTATCCACTATGTGTAGCTGTTAGCGATGATGCTAATGATCCACTATGTGTAGCTGTTAGCGATGATGCTAATGATCCACTATGTGTAGCTGTTAGCGATGATGCTAATGATCCACTATGTGTAGCTGTTAGAGATGATGCTAATGATCCACTATGTGTAGCTGTTAGCGATGATGCTAATGATCCACTATGTGTAGCTGTTAGCGATGATGCTAATGACAACCATCTTCTGGTTGATGGAAAAGATTCCCAAAAAACCTTGTCAATTAAATGTTAACTACAAAGTAGTCTATGCCTCCCTGGCAGAATGATATCATGACTATTAACATCAATCCAGTGAATATTTGCATTAATCCAGTTGTGATTTGTTCAGCAGACTCTGCAATCACATGTGTGCTACAGAGACAATACAAACCAAGCAAGGCTCTTGCTGGTGCCGCTTGAATTAAAGGGTATCTACACACAAAAATGAAAATGTTTTAGATTTTTCTCAGACTTCAAAAGTGGTCTCCTTTTGTTGTTTTTCTATTAACAATGTAATTTTGAGAGCGAAAAACTGAAAAACAGGGACAAATCAGAAACCTGGAAAAACTAAATGTAGAAAACCGAATTTGACTAAATATATTAAATATTCTATTGATTTTCTCTCTTTATGTCACACCAGACATCACTTTGGCTCCCCCTCCTGCCCAGCTCAGGCATTCAGTGTTGCCGGCCTTCTGCTGCTACTGAACCTACTGCTGTCAAACACCCTTCACTCATCAACTCCGAACCTGTCTCCTCATCATTACACACACCTGGTTCCAATCCCCACTCTATCACTGTATATATACTCCCTCTGTCATTTGTCTTTAATCGGTCATTGTAAATGTTACTTGTCTTCCTGAGAGGAATCGCTCCTACTATTTCCTGAGTACTTTATATACACTGCTCAAAAAAATAAAGGGAACACTTAAACAACACAATGTAACTCCAAGTCAATCACACTTCTGTGAAATCAAACTGTCCACTTAGGAAGCAACACTGATTGACAATACATTTCACATGCTGTTGTGCAAATGGAATAGACAACAGGTGGAAATTATAGGCATTTAGCAAGACACCCCCAATAAAGGAGTGGTTTTGCAGGTGGGGACCACAGACCACTTCTCAGTTCCTTTGCTTCCTGGCTGATGTTTTGGTCACTTTTGAATGCTGGCGGTGCTTTCCCTCTAGTGGTAGCATGAGACGGAGTCTACAACCCACACAAGTGGCTCAGGTAGTGCAGCTCATCCAGGATGGCACATCAATGTGAGCTGTGGCAAGAAGGTTTGCTGTGTCTGTCAGCGTGGTGTCCAGAGCATGGAGGCGCTACCAGGAGACAGGCCAGTACATCAGGAGATGTGGAGGAGGCCGTAGCAGGGCAACAACCAAGCAGCAGGACCGCTACCTCCGCCTTTGTGCAAGAAGGAGCACTGCCAGAGCCTTGCAAAATGACCTCCAGCAGGCCACACATGTGCATGTGTCTGCTCAAACGGTCAAAAACAGACTCCATGAGGGTGGTATGAGGGCCCGACGTCCACAGGTGGTGGGGGTTGTGCTTACAGCCCAACACCGTGCAGGACGTTTTTCATTTGCCAGAGAACACCAAGATTGGCAAATTCGCCACGGGTGCCCTGTGCTCTTCACAGATGAAAGCAGGTTCACACTGAGCACATGTGACAGACGTGACAGTCTGGAGATGCCATGGAGAACGTTCTGCTGCCTGCAACATCCTCCAGCATGACCGGTTTGGCGGTGGGTCAGTAATGGTGTGGGGTGGCATTTCTTTGGGGGGCCGCACAGCCCTCCATGTGCTCGCCAGTGGTAGCCTGACTGCTGTTAGGTACTGAGATGAGATCCTCAGACCCCTTGTAAGACCATATGCTGGTGCGGTTGGCCCTGGGTTCCTCCTAATGCAAGACAATGCTAGACCTCATGTGGCTAGAGTGTGTCAGCAGTTCCTGCAAGAGGAAGGCATTGATGCTATGGACTGGCCCGCCCGTTCCCCAGACCTGAATCCAATTGAGCACATCTGGGACATCATGTCTCGCTCCATCCACCAACGCCACGTTGCACCACAGACTGTCCAGGAGTTGGCGAATGCTTTAATGCTTTATTTTTTTGAGCAGTGTAGTTCGCCCTGTGCCTTTTTGATAATGAAGATATATTTTGAGCACAACAGCATTGGGGTTTCGTCCCGATTTGATCTATGGTGCTGAAATAAATTCAGTAGTTCCAAACCTGCAACTGCATCCTGTATACTCCTCTCTACACCAGTAACACATTATCTAGGACAGTGTAGAGCAGTGTTAACCAATCCTGGTCCTCCACTACCCCCAACAGTAACACATTATCTAGGAGAGTGTAGAGCAGTGTTAACCAATCCTGGTCCTCCACTACCCCCAACAGTAACACATTATCTAGGAGAGTGTAGAGCAGTGTTAACCAATCCTGGTCCTCCACTACCCCCAACAGTAACACATTATCTAGGAGAGTGTAGAGCAGTGTTAACCAATCCTGGTCCTCCACTACCCCCAACAGTAACACATTATCTATGAGTGTAGAGCAGTGTTAACCAATCCTGGTCCTCCACTACCCCCAACAGTAACACATTATCTAGGAGAGTGTAGAGCAGTGTTAACCAATCCTGGTCCTCCACTACCCCCAACAGTAACACATTATCTAGGAGAGTGTAGAGCAGTGTTAACCAATCCTGGTCCTCCACTACCCCCAACAGTAACACATTATCTAGGAGAGTGTAGAGCAGTGTTCACCAATCCTGGTCCTCCACTACCCCCAACAGTAACACATTATGTAGTGTTGTGGTGTCTTAGGTCTCTCTTTATGTAATGTTGTGGTGTCTTAGGTCTCTCTTTATGTAATGTTGTGGTGTCTTAGGTCTCTCTTTATGTAGTGTTGTGGTGTCTTAGGTCTCTCTTTATGTAATGTTGTGGTGTCTTAGGTCTCTCTTTATGTAGTGTTGTGGTGTCTTAGGTCTCTCTTTATGTAGTGTTGTGGTGTCTTAGGTCTCTCTTTATGTAGTGTTGTGGTGTCTTAGGTCTCTCTTTATGTAGTGTTGTGGTGTCTCTCTTTATGTAGTGTTGTGGTGTCTCTCTTTATGTAGTGTTGTGGTGTCTCTCTTTATGTAGTGTTGTGGTGTCTTCGGTCTCTCTTTATGTAGTGTTGTGGTGTCTTAGGTCTCTATTTATGTAGTGTTGTGGTGTCTTAGGTCTCTCTTTATGTAGTGTTGTGGTGTCTCTCTTTATGTAATGTTGTGGTGTCTTAGGTCTCTCTTTACGTAGTGTTGTGGTGTCTTAGGTCTCTCTTTATGTACTGTTGTGGTGTCTCTCTTTATGTAGTGTTGTGGTGTCTTAGGTCTCTCTTTATGTAGTGTTGTGGTGTCTTAGGTCTCTCTTTATGTAGTGTTGTGGTGTCTTAGGTCTCTCTTTATGTAGTGTTGTGGTGTCTCTCTTTATGTAGTGTTGTGGTGTCTCTCTTTATGTAGTGTTGTGGTGTCTCTCTTTATGTAGTGTTGTGGTGTCTTCGGTCTCTCTTTATGTAGTGTTGTGGTGTCTTAGGTCTCTATTTATGTAGTGTTGTGGTGTCTTAGGTCTCTCTTTATGTAGTGTTGTGGTGTCTCTCTTTATGTAATGTTGTGGTGTCTTAGGTCTCTCTTTACGTAGTGTTGTGGTGTCTTAGGTCTCTCTTTATGTACTGTTGTGGTGTCTCTCTTTATGTAGTGTTGTGGTGTCTTAGGTCTCTCTTTATGTAGTGTTGTGGTGTCTTAGGTCTCTCTTTATGTAGTGTTGTGGTGTCTTAGGTCTCTCTTTATGTAGTGTTGTGGTGTCTTAGGTCTCTCTTTATGTAGTGTTGTGGTGTGTCTTTTTATGTAGTGCTGTGGTGTCTTAGGTCTCTCTTTATGTAGTGTTGTGGTGTCTCTCTTTATGTAGTGTTGTGGTGTCTCTCTTTATGTAGTGTTGTGGTGTCTCTCTTTATGTAGTGTTGTGGTGTCTCTCTTTATGTAGTGTTGTGGTGTCTCTCTTTATGTAGTGTTGTGGTGTCTCTCTTTATGTAGTGTTGTGGTGTCTCTCTTTATGTAGTGTTGTGGTGTCTGTCTTTATGTAGTGTTGTGGTGTCTCTCTTTGTGTAGTGTTGTATTCCTCCCAAGTGTCTGTCTTGTTGTGTGTTTTGTCCTATATTTGTATTTTTAACACCAGCCCGCCCCTGCAGGAGACCTTTAGTCTACTGGTAGACAATCATTACAAATAAGAGTTTGTTCTTAACTGACTTGCATAGTTAAATAAAGGGTAAATAAATAAAAATCGTACACCCGGGAGTTGTTTGACTAGTGGAAAAAGTCGGACAGAGAGACTTGCTAGTCAACTAGCTAATTACATTACTAAAATGGAGCAGGTGAGTTAGCTAAAATAAAGGTTAAGGAAAATAAATAGAAACATGATGGTTGCAACACATGGAGTAGGGTTGATATAGTCATGGTAGGATACATGATAGAGACACATGGAGTAGGGTTGATATAGTCATGGTAGGATACATGATAGTGGCAACACATGGAGTAGGGTTGATATAGTCATGGTAGGATACATGATAGAGACACATGGAGTAGGGTTGATATAGTCATGGTAGGATACATGATAGAGACACATGGAGTAGGGTTGATATAGTCATGGTAGGATACATGATAGAGACACATGGAGTAGGGTTGATATAGTCATGGTAGGATACATGATAGAGACACATGGAGTAGGGTTGATATAGTCATGGTAGGATACATGATAGAGACACATGGAGTAGTATAATGGTAAAAAAACTTTACTCAACATATTGTGCAGCTTAATAGAATTAGAAATATAAGTATAAGGTATATAAGGTAGGAAGTAGCAGTGAAGTCCTATTACCAGTCAGGTAGGAAGTAGCAGTGAAGTCCTATTACCAGTCAGATAGGAAGTAGCAGTGAAGTCCTATTACCAGTCAGGTAGGAAGTAGCAGTGAAGTCCTATTACCAGTCAGGTAGGAAGTAGCAGTGAAGTCCTATTACCAGTCAGGTAGGAAGTAGCAGTGAAGTCCTATTACCAGTCAGGTAGGAAGTAGCAGTGAAGTCCTATTACCAGTCAGGTAGGAAGTAGCAGTGAAGTCCTATTACCAGTCAGGTAGGAAGTAGCAGTGAAGTCCTATTACCAGTCAGGTAGGAAGTAGCAGTGAAGTCATATTACCAGTCAGATAGGAAGTAGCAGTGTCAACACTGCCAAGTGGCTGAGATGTCCTCCACTGAGTCCACAGTCCTCTCCACCATAAACAGCATCTGTTGTCTGCACACCTCTGACCACAGATCAGATTAAATGAAATGTTATTGGTCTCATACACATATTTCTCTGATGTCATCACGGGTGTAGAGAAACAGTGCTGTAATATCTAACAAAACAAAACAATAAATGGAAATCCCCACAAGTTATTTTAAGGATGAAGAAATATTGAAATAGTCAGGTTCCGGGAATATAATTATATACAGTTTGTTTACGATGTATATGATGGTGTGTCTAGACATTATGGACCGTATATGAATATTGTCACGTAGAGTAGTCAAACTTCACCAGCAGCGCTTCCTTCAAGCCCTTGTAGACATTGGACAGCCCCTCATCCATTGCTGTGTAAGCCTCTAAGGCCTTGCCCGTGAGCAATGGGACAAGCCTGCAGGCCCACTCTACCTCAGGCCACTGCCACGTCTTAGCCATGCGCTCAAACCTCAGCAGGTAGTTTTCAATGTCCTCCCCCTGCTGGTATGAGGGCATCTTTGGCTCCTTCCTCAGGAATGCTGGAAGATGGACGTTAACACTGCTGGACTGGTCTCCTGGTGCTGGCCTCATTACTGCTTGGGGTGCCTGCTGTGGAGTTGAGGTCCCTGCTGCATCGAGCCTTTGTCGTCCTGGTGTTGGAAGACCCAATCTTGGGCTCTCACTGACGAGTTCCGCCTGGTGGGGAGCTGTGAGGATAGATTGGCGTAGGCCACGTAACTCCTGCTTGAGGTCTTCGTCCCTCCTCTCAAGGCAGGTGAAAAGTTGCTGAAAAAGGGTTACCATGGTTGGGTGTGGTTCTGGTCCCCCAACTGCTCCTTCAGTCAGCAGCTCACCCAGTTCTGGTTGTCTTTGGCCCTGCGGTCGGGCTCCTAGTTTCTCATACTTGACCTCTTCTTCACCAGACGATTCCATGGTATTCCACCCCGGTTTAACTTCAGGTACCTTTTCTGACAGTTGATGCTGTTGTTGAGAACGCAATCCTGTACGCATTCCTTTACCTCTTCTTGTTGGAATTCACTGATTTGCGGTACGCCATCCCACCACTGCCACCATATGTCACGTAGAGTAGGCCAGAAGGCTAAACTGGATAACCTAACCTCTATCAAAATAAAAAGATGGCGGAACCGCAAAAGTTATTCTGTGCAAAGGTGTTTATTTACAAGTGAATTCCGGAACAAAAAAACAACAGTACTGCCATCAACATCTACCTTATGGGACAGCTTAAAAACAATGCTGCCCCATCCACAGCTCAATCCAAAATGCCCTTCCCCATGACTGAAAGAGAGGCTCCTTTTGTAGGGCTAGCCCCTCCCCTCAGAACAATTAACCCTGGTTAATTAATCAATTAATAATACAAACATACATTTTCCATGAACTAAACATACTAAAGGATATACATTGCAACACGGTTTTAAACAATATCACAACATAACATTTACAACATTACATCACTACTGACAATATCTTTCAATATGCCCATGTGCATTAATGAGCCATTTGGGACAGGCACTATAAAGCCAACCCAATTCCCTGAGCTCGGGTCCTTTTCCAGCATACCCGGAAGCTACAGAGATGGAGAGAGAGAAACAGAACAAACAAACAATGCGCTCATCCACAACATTGATAAGTATAAAATGCATGCACCAAGACAGAAGTTAATTTGTGTGTCGACCCACATTGTTAACTTATCTTATAATGGCGCAGGGAGGAGTGATGAATATGTGTGTGTGTTAAAGAACCAAATGCTGCCCGCGGCCAGTGACGGACTTCTACGTCACATTACCTTCCTCCTCTCCTGAAGCGACCATGTACGGGAGCCTTGATAGGTAGTCCGCAGTAACGTTCTCTTTTCCTGCCTTGTGACGGACACAGAACCTGAAGGGCTGGAGCTCCAGATACCACCTGGTCACACGAGAATTCCGGTCCTTCATGGTCTGGATCCAGGTCAGTGCTCTGTGGTCCGTGTGCAGGTCAAATTCCCTCCCAAGAAGGTAGTAACGGAGGCTATCTAGGGCCCACTTTATAGCCAGACACTCCTTTTCGATTGTAGAATACCTGGTTTCCCTGGGCAACAGCTTCCGACTCAGGTACAGCACAGGAAGCTCTTCTCTTGGCTCCCATTGGGCCAGTACAGCTCCAATTCCTACAGCCGAAGCGTCCACCTGCACGAGAAATCTCTTCTGAAAATCAGGGGTCTGGAGAACAGGGAATGAGCACAGTCGTTTTTTCAGTGTCATGAAGGCTTCCTCACACTCCTCAGTCCACTTCACAGGGTTGCTGGCCCCCTTCGAAGTGAGGTTGGTCAGAGGGACAGCGATGGTCGAAAACTGTGGAATGAATCTCCGGTACCACCCTGCCAGACCTAGGAAGGACTTCACCTGTTTCTTGGTTCTGGGTTGAGGGCTATTCCTGATGGACTCCACTTTCTCCACCTGAGGCCGAACTTCACCCTTACCCAGCTGGTAACCCAGGTACTTTGTCTCCTGTTTCGCCCACTCACACTTCAGGAGGTTAAGCGTGAGGCCTGCTTCATGGATCTTCCCCAGGACTCTGCTAAGATGCTGTATGTGCTCCTCCCAGGAGTGGCTGTAGATCACCACGTCGTCCAAGTAAGCAGCACAGTAATCGTCACAGTCCTGGAGGACCTTGTCCATCAGCCTCTGGAAAGTCGCAGGGGCCCCATGAAGGCCAAACGGCATGACCTTGAACTGGAACAGGCCCATTGGCGTCCGGAATGCAGTGTAGGCCTTGGATTGTTCATCCAGGGGCACCTGCCAGTACCCTTTGCAGAGATCCAATGTGGTGATGTAATGAGCTCTACCTATTCTCTCCAGTAAGTCGTCAATGCGGGGCATGGGATAGGCATCAAACTGGGAGATGGCATTCACCTTACGGAAGTCCATGCAGACGCGCAAAGAGCCATCCTTCTTTGGGACAATGACAATAGGGCTGCTCCATTCACTTGAAGATGGCTCGACAACATCCATCTCTATCATGGTGTGGACCTCTACCTTGAGGGCTACCACCAGCCTCTCAGGCACACGGTAAGGATGCTGGCGGACAGGGTTCTGGCCAGGTTTCAAACGAATGACGTGTTCTAGGACTTTGGTTCTTCCTGGTCTCTGACTGAAGAGGGCCGGATACTTGCCAAACAGCTGCTTCAGCTCATCTTGCTTGTCTTCTTCCAGGTGAGCCAGTATGACTTCTGCTCGTTCTTTCCATGCCTCTGTGACCCCATCCGACTCATCCTCTTCTACTCTGCGGACCAGAAAGGACTTTCCTTTGGAGAGTTCCTCTCTCTCCTCCCAGGCCTTGAGAAGGTTCACATGGTAGGTTTGCTTCTTCTTACCCTTGTCCGGGTGCAGCACCTCGTAGGTCACTGGGCCCATCTTCCTCCCGATTAGGTACGGTCCTTGCCATTGCGCAAGGAGCTTGCTGGTAGACGAGGGAAGGAGGAGCAGGACTTTCTGTCCTGGCTCAAACTCTCTGTGGCGAGCGTGCTGGTCATAGCCTCTCTTCTGGGCCTTCTGGGCTTGCTGAAGGTTTGCTCTAGCCTCCTCTCGGTACCGTTCCAACCTATCTCGCATCTGGAGGACATACTGGACAATCCCCTGTCCTGCGGTAGCTACTGGGGAACCTTCCCAGCACTTCTTCAGCAGGTCCAGTGGTCCTTGCACTGGCCATCCATAGAGGAGTTCGAATGGTGAGAAACCTGTCGATGCCTGAGGCACCTCCCTGTAAGCAAAAAGCAGAAAGGGTAACCACTTATCCCAGTCTTTACCAGTGTCAGCCACAAACTTCCTCAACATGTTCTTGAGCGTTTGATTGAATCTCTCTACGAGCCCATCCGTTTGGGGATGGTAGGGAGTAGTCCTCAAACCTTTAATGCCCAGCTGTCGGTGGAGTTGAACCATCAGTCGCGAGGTGAAGTTTGTCCCTTGGTCCGTCAGGATTTCATCTGGGATTCCTACACGAGAGAAGAGCTGAACAAGAGCACTGATTATTTTTGGAGTGGTTATGGAACGGAGTGGGAAGGCTTCTGGGAACCGGGTGGCATAGTCACAGATCACCAATATATACTTGTAACCTGCACTACTCTTCTCCAAGGGTCCAACAATGTCCATTGCAATTCTCTTGAATGGGGTAGAGATAACAGGCAGTGAACATAGAGGAGCCCTTTCAGACCTACGGACAGCACTGGTTTTCTGGCACATGGGGCATGATTTGCAGTATTTTTGTACATCAGTATACATGGAGGGCCAAAAGAAACGGGAGCCTAGCCTAAGATAGGTCTTATGTTGCCCTAGATGGCCTGCCCATGGAACTGTATGTGCAAGGTTGAGAACAAGTGGTCTACAGGTAGATGGCACCACCAACTTCCTGCTATCTGCCTCTGACCCAAGGTAGAGTATGTGGTTGTCTACTGTGTAAATCCCCCACATGAAGATTGACTGTCCCCAGCTAAGGCCTTGTCAAACAAACATTTCAAGGTTGCGTCAGACTTCTGCAGTGTAGCAAAATTTTGTGGAACATCCCATTGCACCTCTAACCCAGACACATCAGCAACAGGTACAGGGGTTCCCACATACTTCTCAAGACGCCGCTGGCGGCGTGACTTTCTGGGCCCTTTGGTTCCCCCCTCGCACAGACTATCACACAAGTCAGGCAGAGGTTGTAAACCAGCTTTGGCCTGGGCACGAGTGACAACTGAACATGCCATCTGAACATCAGACTGGCAAACTGACTGCTCATATAGCTGACCCCCCACACTTCCCAACAGATCAGAGAGTACAGGCACATCCCTCCCCAAAATCATCTCAAAAGGTAGCTTCTCCATTACCCCAACTTTGAGGAGGTATTTCTGACCCTGAATCTCAACTGTGAGCTCAGCTGTGGGCTGCTGTGACTGGTCACCATGAACACATTGGATCAGTGTCTGATGACCATAATCAATGTCATTAACAGGTACATTACCTTTTCTGATCAATGACAGGGAACTGCCGGTGTCAATCATTGCAGTAAGACTTTTACCATTCACTTTTACAGGTACCAAGCATGACCCTTCCCGAGTCTGTCTATTCTGAACACCATCCCCCTCTCTGGGTACATAACAGTAACCTGAGAGCTTGGATTTACAGACAGAAGTTAATTTGTGTGTCGACCCACATTGTTAACTTATCTTATAATGGCGCAGGGAGGAGTGATGAATATGTGTGTGTGTTAAAGAACCAAATGCTGCCCGCGGCCAGTGACGGACTTCTACGTCACAAATATAAAAGGTGTGTACAGCAGTAGTTATATAGGATGAGCTTTGACTAGAATACAGGATGGAGTACTGGGTGGTTGACAGCTAGGAACAGTGACTAAAGTTCAGGGCAGGGTACTGGGCGGAGGCCGGCTAGAGGTGACTTTTTAACAGTCTGATGACCTGGAGATAGACCACACATTAACCACACAATAAGTATTGTGGTGGCAGCATCATGTTATGGGTATACTTGTCACCGGCAGGGACTGGGGAGTTTGTCAGGATCAAAATAAATATGAAAGGAGCAAAGCCCAGGTAAAAAGTTAAAACCCACCTCAGTCTTCTGAAAACCTAACCCTGGGACATTGTTTAATTTTTCTGAAGGACAATTACACAGATGTTTACACTGCTGCCACCACCAGGCCTGGAGGGCTGGGATAGGGTTTTATGTTTCTGGGATTACATCATTTTCTATGCAAAAGACTCACCAGAATGGCTTTCCAAGACTTGTTGAGTGTTCCTAAGTGGTCTGATCTCAGTCCTGACTTAAATGTACTGAAAAAACCCATCTGGTTTAAATATCACTGTCCACCAATGAGCACTTTTGACAAAAACGATGGAAGTATTTTGCACAAAGTTGGTGGAATCTTAATGAAACTGTAATGGCTTCCACCAAGTATTAACTTGGACAGGAGACGGACTTCTCCAATTATGATTGTGAGAATTGAACATTCATATTGGACTGTACAGCCTTACCTATAGAGTAGCACCACCACCCATCAGCCCATTCTCTTCTTGATGTCAAAGCTACAGTGTATTGTTGCTGTAGGAGTTTATGATTAATAATCCTATTTCAAGACACACTAAGATGTCACCATACTATTCATTTAAAGCCCCTCTGTCAGATATAAATCATCAGAGTGGGAAACCAACTGACATGGAAACAATGGAGCAAATGTATCACTATCAGAGGGGTGTATTATGACATCAGATAGAACTACTCAGACATTCCAAATATCACTTGATTATCAGAGGGGTGTGTTATGACATCATATAGAACTACTCAGACATTCCAAATATCACTTGATTATCAGAGGGGTGTATTATGACATCATATAGAACTACTCAGACATTCCAAATATCACTTGATTATCAGAGGGGTGTATTATGACATCATATAGAACTACTCAGACATTCCAAATATCACTTGATTATCAGAGGGGTGAATTATGACATCAGATAGAAGTACTTGTTATTATTTATGTAATAACCATCATATATTAGTTAACTTGGAGTCACATGATGATATGTTGTGTGATCCTCCCATTATGACTTGGGAACCCATGTAGTTTATTAGGCTACAGATGAAATAAGTTATGAACTTCACAGGGTGGTGAAAGTGGAGGTGATGAGCTTGATGCTCCTTTCCAATACATTTTGAGGTTCTTCTTCTGGTGACATGATGATCGATGCTTGGTTGCCATTTGACAAATAAAATAATAATCTCATCATTCGGGTAAAAACTTTTATTCAACCAGTGGGAGGTTTGTAAATGCCACCAGGAAAGTGGAAAGAGGAACTCTTCATTGAAACAATGATAAACAGCAATCTGTGGGAGAGTTGTGGTTGGTATTATAAAATAAGGATCTGCTGGAGTCCAAGTCAAACCAAGATTCTTTATTTCTGAGCTCAGAGAGAATAACAGAGTTACACAGCGCAGTGGAGACAGTCTGAATTCCTGAAGCATTGAGTGATTGGCACATATCTTTATAGTTTCCTGTTCCTGGGCGGGACTTTATTCATACAAGGACACAGGTGCAAATTGGTTTGCAACACAGGATGATAGTCCCAAGAACAGGAGCTTATAATAGGACAGTTTCACAAGGTTAGTCACATACTCAGTTATGTGGACACACAAACAATTAACATTTTCCATTACAGAGTCTGAACATTTTCATGTCATTAAATCATCAGTGGGCTACAATGCAGATGTCAACAATGGAACTAATGCATCACATCCAAATATCACTTGATTATCTGTAGTGCTGGAGGAATGACACACCCAGATAAACACACAAAGAGTTTTAAAAAATGACAATTTAAACACATGGAATCTGATCTACTCTATATTCAAAATGACATACTCCATATCCAATTCATGTTTTCTAATAAAAACAAACAAATATATTTTAGAGTATACCCTGTACCATTTAATTTAATCTGGTAAAGACAGGTAAACACATTGTCAGTCAACAATATAAGACAACAGGAGCACTGTGTATGTTCTCTGATGAATTTTAAGTCAATGTGATGTGAAATATCAATATACACGCTAAGAGAAGTCATTTCTCTCTCCTGTGTGGATTCTCTAAAGACGTTTAAGTGACTGTTATGAGTAAAATGTTTTCCCACAGTCTGACCTTTTGTAAGCATTCTCAGCTGTGTGCAGTCTCATGTGTTCTTTCAGGCTTCCTAAATGGGCAAAAGCTTTGCACCCTGGGAGGAGTGGAAAGGCTTCTCCCCTGTGTGTATTCTCTCGTGTCGTTTCAGGTTCCCTAAATTGTTAAAACTCTTTCCACACTGGGAGCAGTGATAAGGCTTCTCCCCTGTGTGTATTATCTCATGTTGTTTCAGCTCCTTTGACCGGATGAAACACTTTCCACATTGGGAGCAGTGGTAAGGCCTCTCCCCTGTGTGTATTATCTCATGTTGTTTTAGGTTCCCTAAATTGTTAAAACTCTTTCCACACAGGGAGCAGTGGTAAGGCTTCTCTCCTGTGTGTATTCTCTCATGTAGTTTTAGGGTCCCTAAATTCTTAAAACTCTTTCCACACTGGTAGCAGTGGTAAGGCTTCTCTCCTGTGTGTATTCTCTCATGTTGTTTCAGCGTCCCTGAACGGTTGAAACCCTTTCCACACTGGGAGCAGCGGTAAGGCTTCTCTCCTGTGTGTATTCTCTCATGTAGTTTCAGGCACGCTTTCCGGTTGAAACTCTTTCCACACTGGGAGCAGTGGTAAGGCTTCTCTCCTGTGTGTATTCTCTCATGTAGTTTCAGCTCCCCTGAACAGACGAAACACTTTCCACATTGGGAGCAGTGGTAAGGCTTCTCTCCTGTGTGTATTCTCTCGTGTTGGTTCAGGCTTGCTTTCCGGCGGAAACTCCTTCCACACTGGGAGCAGTGGTAGGGCTTCTCCCCTGTGTGTATTCTCTCGTGTTGGTTCAGGCTTGCTTTCCGGCTGAAACTCTTTCCACACTGGGAGCAGTGGTAAGGCTTCTCTCCTGTGTGTATTCTCTCATGTTGGTTCAGCTCCCCTGAACAGACGAAACACTTTCCACATTGGGAGCAGTGGTAAGGCTTCTCTCCTGTGTGTATTCTCTCATGTTGTTTTAGGTTCCCTAAATTGTTAAAACTCTTTCCACACAGGGAGCAGTGATAAGGCTTCTCTCCTGTGTGTATTCTCTCATGTAGTTTCAGGTTCCCTAAATTGTTAAAACTCTTTCCACATTGGGAGCAGTGATAAGGCTTCTCTCCTGTGTGTATTCTCTCATGTAGTTTCAGGTTCCCTAAATTCTTAAAACTCTTTCCACATTGGGAGCAGTGGTAAGGCTTCTCTCCTGTGTGTATTCTCTCATGCTGTTTCAGCGTCCCTGAATGGCTGAATCTCTTTCCACAATGGGAGCAGTGGTAAGGCTTCTCTCCTGTGTGTATTCTCTCATGTAGTTTCAGGGATGTTTTCCGGTTGAAACTCTTCCTGCACTGGGAGCAGTGGTAAGATTTCTCCCCTGTGTGTATTATCTCATGAGCTTTCAGGTGTGTTTTTTGAACGAAACACTGTCCACACTGGGAGCAGTGGTAAGGCTTCTCCCCTGTGTGTATTCTCTCGTGAGCTTTCAGGTGTACTTTCTGGTTAAAACTCTTTCCACAGTGGGAGCACTGGTGTCGTCTTGCTGGTTTGGACGTCCCTGGCTCTGGTTCCTCTGAGTCTGGTCTTTCTCCTGCCAAATACAGTGTTATTTTTACATTACTTATTTTATTCATCCTGTTTTACAAGTCAGAACACAAAAACCTAGACAGTTCTAGGACACTGAAGACACAGACGTCGCTGGATTCCAATCAGCAGGTGGTTCTAAATATATAACTTTCATAGCTGTATGATACAGAATGTGACCTACACAATTCCTTAAACATAAAATAACTAAAGTAATTTTGTGTGTAAGTCCAAAACTTGTTTTTACGTCACAGATACAAAGCACATCAGTAACATCTCCCCGTTGTTGAAAGGGTTCGGCACATTGCTGTTTAAATGGACCAATTTGTTATTTAGACATTCACAGATTTTCAACATTTTGATTAGCGCTGATGTCATATTTTGGGTAAATGTTCCTAAAACTGATAGTAACAACAATAAACAAAAATATAAACGCAACATGTAAAGTGTTGGATGTTTCATGAGCTGAAAAAAAAGATTACAGAATTTTTTACATCCCTGTTAGTCAACATTTATTCTTAGGTTAGGATAGAAAACACAAAAGTTTCCAAAACTGTAAAAATAGTCTGTGAATAGAACAGAACTGATATTGCAGGCGAGAGCCTGAGAAAAATCCAATCAGGAAGTGACTCTTATTTTGAAGCCTCTGCGTTCCTATGCATCCCTATTGACCATTGAAAGGGATATCAACCATATTCCTTTTTCTATGGCTTCCCTCATGTGTCTTCAGTCACTAGACATAGTTTCAGGCTTTTATTTTGAAAAATGAGCGTGAACGACAACATTGCGTCAGTGGTCAGGTGGTGGCTCTCAAGAGTGATTTGTGCGTAATAGACAAAGGCGGCCATTGTGCCTCTCGCTCCTCGTGAAAAGCCAATTGTCCCGGTTGATATATTATCGAATAAATATTTGAAAAACACCTTGATGATTGATTATAAAAAATGTTTGCCGTGTTTCTGTCGATATTATGGATCTAATTTAGATTTTTTTTCGGCGTTGCCGTGACCGCAACTTCCGGTGGATTTCTCAACAAAACGTGAAGAATAAACGGAGGTATTTCGGCTATAAAAAATTATCTTTATGGAACAAAATTAACATTTGCTGTCTAACTGGGAGTCTCGCGAGTGAAAACATCCGAAGCTCATCAAAGGTAAACGATTTAATTGGATTGCTTTTCTGATTTTCGTGACCAAGCTCCTTGCTGCTATCGATAAACTTACACAAATGCTTGTCTTGCTTTGGCTGTAAAGCATAATTTCAAAATCTGAGATGACAGGGTGATTAACAAAAGGCTAAGCTGTGTTTCACAATATTTCACTTGTGATTTCATGAATATTAATATTTTCTAGTAAGATTTTTTGTCCGTTGCGTTATGCTAATTCGCAAGTGTATTATGCAAGTGTACAAGCTTAACTTCTTGTTAATCTAGCCACCGTGTCAGATCTCAAAAAGGCTTTGTGGCAAAAGCAAACTATGCGATTATCTGAGGACAGCACCCCATCAAACAAACACATGACAATCATAATTCATCCCGCCATGCGTGACACAAACCTCAGAAATAACAATATAATTTGTGCCTTACCTTTGAAGAGCTTCTTCTTTTGGCACTCCAATATGTCCCATAAACATCACAAATGGTCCTTTTGTTCGATTAATTCCGTCGTTATATCTCCAAAATGTCCATTTATTTGGCGCGTTTGATTAAAAAAAACACTGGTTCCAACTCGCCCAGCATGACTACAAAATATCTAATACGATAAATGCTGTCCAAACATTTGAAACAACTTTCCTAATCCAACTTTAGGTATTTTAAAACGTAAATAATCGAGAAAATTTAAGATGGGATAAACTGTGTTCAATACCGGATAAAAACAACGTGAAGCGCGTGACCTGGAGCGCGCATCAAAACATTAGAGAGCACTAGGCTGGACCCTCGTTCTGAATAGCCGAACTTCTTCATTTCTCTAAAGAAAACATCAACCAATTTCTAAAGACTGTTGACATCTAGTGGAAGCAATAGGAACTGCAACCAAGTGCCACAGAAAAGTGCCACACAAAACCATTTGAAAACAGAGTCACCTCAACAACAAAAAATTCCTCCTGGATGGTTTGTCCTCGGGGTTTCACCTGCCAAATAAGTTATGATATACGCACAGACATTATTTTAACAGTTTAAGAAACTTTAGAGTGTTTTCTATCCAAACCTACCAATTATATGCATATCCTAGCTTCTGGGCAGGTAGCAGGTAGTTTACTTTAGGAACGCCAGTCAGTTATTCAGCCAGACCTATATGCCATCTCTTTTGCCTCCCTCTTCATCATACCATTTTTAAATTCCTCATCAATCCACGTGGATTTAACAGTCATTTTCTTAATGGGTGCATGCTTATTAGGAACTGGGATAAGCAATTTCATAAACGTGTCAAGGGCAGCGTCTGGTTGCTCGTCATTACACACCACGGACCAACAAATATTGTTTCCATTGTTGGAATCGGCTAAACTTTGAACATGGAGACATTAAAGAAGTGATAGGAAGTTAGGAAACAATTATATGATCTCTTATATAGAACATTAGGCCCAGCCTTTTGGAACGTTGGTTGTCCTAGATATGACTACTATATTGTGATCACAACATCCGATGAATTTGAATACTGCTTTCAAACAAATTTCTGCAGCAATAGTAAAGATATGATCAAAATATGTTGATGATTTAATTTCTATACTGTTTGTAACTACCCTGGTAGGTTGATTGATAACCTGAACCAGGTTGCAGGCACTGGTTACAGTTCAAAGCTTTCTCTTGAGTGGGCAGCCTGATCACAGCTTTGCTCCAGTATTAGTTAATTAATTAACAGTGTCTTGAGTTTAGTTTGCCTGTTCTACAGTCTTGTAAAGATAGGGGGTTGACTGGGACAGGCAATGTAACATCCATAATGTTTTATGGAAATGTTTTTGTAAAACAAGCATCTTACATCGATCGGATCATTGAAACTTTCTCTCTAAAGCGGACTTTCATCAAGGTTTTATATGGTCTATTGGTTTCTCTCTTTTCATTGGCAGAATCATTTTTCAGTGTTATGATATTCATAACATCCATATACACCAGTCTATCTTCCTGTCAACTAACTGGTGGTCCTTCTGTAGCTCAGTTGGTAGAGTATGGCGCTTGTAACGCCAGGGTAGTGGGTTCGATCCCCGGGACCACCCATACGTAGAATGTATGCACACATGACTGTAAGTCGCTTTGGATAAAAGCGTCTGCTAAATGGCATATATTATTATTATTATAACAGAACTCTGCTGGTTGTCCTGGTAACAGATACCAGTGGACAGATCTATTTATTTGTTCAAACTGAAACTCCAGCACTTACTTGGAGTCAAATCTGATCCTTTCCTCTCTTCTCCTCCTCCCACAGTTCCACTCAGCCCCGTTGTTTTCCTGCAGTCCACCAGCAGCACAGACAACCTCTTCATACCCAGCAGTAAGGTGCTACCGGGAGAGGCACGACACTGGGACTCCAGGAGGGAGGAAGGGCGAGCGTTGTCCTGGTAACCATAAAGAGGAGACACAGACACATATCATTATGGATGCTGATGTCACTGTTGTCATAAAGTGCTTTACAGAAACCCAGACCCAGACCCCGATAGAGCAAGCTGTATGCTAGACCAGATTAAGCTGTATGCTAGACCAGACCAAGCTGTATGCTAGACCAGATCAAACTGTATGCTAGACCAGACCAAGCTGTATGCTAGACCAGACCAAGCTCTATGCTAGACCAGACCAAGCTGTATGCTAGACCAGACCAAGCTGTATGCTAGACCAGACCAAGCTGTATGCTAGACCAGATCAAGCTGTACCATCTGGTGTTCTGATCCGGAGAGACTCTCC
This sequence comes from Oncorhynchus keta, assembly GCF_023373465.1. Lineage (NCBI taxonomy): Eukaryota > Metazoa > Chordata > Actinopteri > Salmoniformes > Salmonidae > Oncorhynchus > Oncorhynchus keta. The sequence goes on along the minus strand of NW_026284881.1, from coordinate 61,328 downwards.
TCTGCCTCGTCAGCATCAGGATGTTGTTGAGGCTCCCCAGAGGATCCACGATAGTCATGTCTCTCTCCTGTGTGAATGAGAACATCAAACAGATGGTAAACTTATGACCATCTATTGCAATCAGAGTCTTACAAGAGGCATGAATATGTCTAAAATGGCCACTTTCATCATGATTTCCTAAAATATTCCTAAAAAATTCCACAAAATGGGTGGCTTTTGCGTCCCTTTGTTATTTTAAGTAGAACATATTGTAGCGACCCGCACAGACAGCTGTGTGTTATGTGTTAGGCTAGGGGGTGGTTGTGTTGTACTGACCAGTACCCGGTGTTCGCGGGGTCCGACATGTCAATCAACCTGCTATCTGCCAATCACGGGAATGCCTGGAATGTTCTGATGCCGGGCATCCTGGTGGTTGGCGGAGTGGCGTGGAGGGGGGTTGGGCAGGGGGGTGGAGCATTGGAAGTTAAGACCAGGTTCAGCCTTTGTTCTCTCTCTCTTACGTCTGGGCTTCACAAGAGAAGGTCACGATTGGCTTGTGGGTTATCTGTCATCTATTTGGCGTGTGCTACGGCCCAAACAGTAGCCTGTGTAAAGTTGGTTTAATAAACCGTCAATTCGCAAACTCAAGCCTCTGTCTGGACAATTGTTCATTTATGATCTAGTCAGGTCATTACATTGGTGTCAGAAGTAAAAACGTTGATACAAGTTAGCCAGCTAGCTAGCTGACTTATGTGGCTAGCTACCGTAGGTGAGAACGGGGATTGAAAATGCTTCGAGGGAATCCGAAAGTGAAGGTGGAGGTAGGGGACGATTATGGCCAAGGAGGTGCGTGTGAATGGACGTCGGGGCTCTGTCTGAGGAGATCGCCAGGGCGTCGGAGCGCAGAGGCCGCTTGAGGGAGGACGTTAGAGCGATGGCGGCTGAAGCGGGCATGAGTGCTTCGTCGACTGTATTTCGCGCGGATTCTGGTGGGCGGACCGAAGTGGTGACGTCGACGCGGCGTGGCGAGGAATCTGGGGCTCAGGATGTAAACAAACATGGCGGCGCCCAGTTCCCGGCTGCGTCCGTATCTGTTAAGACCCCGAAGTATTCCGGTAAGGCGGATTGGGAAGCTTTTCATGCTCAGTTTGAACTGTTAGCTCATTTTAGGGGGTGGTCGGATGAAGAAAGGGCACTGCAGTTGGCTTTATGCCTCACGGATGAAGCTCTGGCCTGTTTGATATTGATTAGCCCCGAGGACAGGCATGATTATGGTGCTTTAGTGGGAGCACTGAGGAGGCGCTATGGACAGTGTGTACAGCCCGGGCTACTGCGCTCCGAACTGAGTAATAGACGCAGGCAGCCTGGAGAGCCTCTACGGGTGCTAGCTAATGACATTGAGAGCCTCTCTCGGCGGGCATATGCTCACATGCCCCCCTCCGTGCAGAGCGAGCTAGCACGGGACCAGTTCATACAGGCGCTCTCTCCTACGGATCTGCGCATACAGACCCAGCTGGCTCATCCTGAGTCATTGCAGACAGCCTTGGAGATGGCTTTGGAGAGGGAGCTGGTGTGGGCTGGGGCTTCAGCTGGGGCTTTGGTGGGGGTGCAGGGAGACACACCCTCTGTGCGAGCTGGGGGCAGGGCAGCCCAGAGCCGGAAAAGCCTGCTTGGGTGGCCGAAATGACAAAACTCATTTGTGCTGTGTCGCTACAGGCGGAACGAAACACACGCCCTGGTCCCAGGGTCTGCTGGGGTTGTGGCCAGCCAGGCCATCTGCGCCGAGATTGCCCCATGTCCCCCAGAGCTCAGGGAAACGGCTCGGGGTCCGCATAGACCGGGTAGTGCGGACCCCTGGCTTTCTATCCCAACCACCATCATCTTCAGGAGGAGCCCACCGGCACAGACGGGGAAGCAAGGCTCCACTTCCCCCAGAAGCAGACGAGGGCAAGCGGATGGAGCCTGTTGTTGTGGTGGGCCGGACCTGTGTTGGGGACTTTTGTCATGTCCCTGTCACTGTGGAGGGGTGCCCTGCTCCGCCCTGGTGGACACTGGGTCCACAGTAACCCTGGTGAGGCCAGATATTGTGCCAGGTTGGACTCAGTGTGAGCCTACAACTGTGCAGCTCCGCACAGTCACAGGTGAGCTGGCACCCATGAAAGGGAAGGGAATAATGACTCTGACAGTAGGGGGCAGGACTGTGCGTCATCCTGTGTGGGTGGCGGCTGTGCAGGACCCTTGTATCCTGGGGTTGGACTTTCTTAGGAGCACAGGCTGCCAGTTAGACCTAAATAGGGGCACACTGAGCTTCCAGGGAGGGACGGAAGTCACCATGGCCCCCCTAATGTCACATTCACTCAACCCAACAAACCCTTTACTCCAACAGTTAAAGCAGCAGAGACCCATGGCTGCGCCCCCCCCCACAGCTGTGTGTGACTTTTCCCCAGTCCCCCTGTCACCTACGGCGGTGTGTTACATTCCCCCAGCTACCTCCATGACACAGCCCTCTGTGAGCCCGGGCCGCACCCCCCCAGCCCAGCTACCCCAGATGGGAGAGGAGAGGACACTGTCTGCAGTGAGGGAGATATGGGGGAGGAACTGTGTTGGTCTTGACCCTGAGCAGCAGGAACGGTTGTGGCAGTTGCTGTTTGAATTCAGAGACAGCTTTGCGTTGAGTGAGGAAGAGGTGGGTCAGACTCATCTGGTGCAGCAGGAGATCGACACAGGTGATGCTCGACCCATCAAGATGCGTCCCCGCCGTATCCCGCTGGCACGCCAGGAGGCGGCAGACAAGGCTGTGTTGGAGATGCAGCGGGCAGACTTCATTGAGCCCTCAGACAGCCCCTGGGCGGCGCCAGTCGTCATGGTTCCGAAGAAGGGGGGCAAGCTGAGGTTCTGTGCGGACTACAGGCGGCTGAATGAGGTAACCAGGAAGGACTCATACCCCATACCACGTATCGATGAGTCGCTGGACCTGGTTAGGGGTCCTCCTGGTTCTCCTCACTAGACCTCCGCAGTGGCTACTGGCAGGTGCCCCTCTCCCCAGAGGCCAGAGCCAAAACTGCGTTCTCCACTAACAGAGGACACTGGCAGTTCAAGGTCCTGTGCTTTGGCCTGTGCAACGCTCCAGCTACTTTTGAGCGTTTGATGGACAGGGTGCTGGATGGCATCCCCCGACAGCAGTGTCTGGTATACCTCGATGACATCCTGGCCCATGGCAGCTCCTTCCAGTCAGCCCTGGGGGCGCTACGGCGTGTGCTGGAGAGGGTGGCTGCCGCAGGTCTGAAGCTCCACCCCGAGAAGTGCCACTTCATGAGGAGAGAGGTGTCCTTCTTGGGCCACCGAGTGGGGAAGGTGGGGATCAGCACCATGGAGGACAAGGTAGGGGCTGTCAGAGACTGGCCCACCCCCACCGACCAGCGTCAGCTGAAGAGCTTCCTGGGCCTGGCCTCGTACTACAGGAGGTTTGTACGGGGCTTCTCAAGCGTTGCTGCTCCACTGAACCGCCTGCTGCCGAAGGACAAGGCTTTCACTTGGACAGTGGAGTGTGAGGAGGCGTTCAACACCCTCAAACGTGCACTGATCGAGGCCCCGTGCTCGCCCCCTGACCTCACCTTGCCCTTTATCCTGGACACAGACGCGAGCAATGTGGGCATGGGTGGGGTGCTGGCCCAGGTGGGGCCAGAGGGGGAGAGAGTGGTGGCGTACTTCAGCAAAACATTTGACAAACATGAGCGCCGCTACTGTGTCACCCGGCGGGAGCTCTTGGCTGTTGTGGCTTCCGTCAAACACTTCAAGTACTACCTGGGTGGTCTGCCCTTTACTGTAAGGACTGACCACTCTGCTCTCCAGTGGCTCATGTCTTTCAGAGAGCCAGAGGGGCAGGTGGCACGCTGGTTGGAGGAGCTTCAGCCGTATGACTTCACGGTGGTGCACAGGGCAGGGGCACGCCACTCCAACGCCGACGCCATGTCCCGTCGGCCCTGTACTGCAGACGGCTGCCGCCACTGTGAACGGAGAGAGGGACGGGAGAGAGAGCTGCGGGCAGAGGAGGGTGTCTGTGCCACAGTGTGTCGGGCGAGCGGGCCTGTCTGCTGTGAGCTGCAGACTGTCGACGTGGCTGAATGGCGGCAGCAGCAGGGACGGGACACAGACCTACAGCCAGTGCTACAGTGGGTAGAGGCGCAGGTGAGGCCACCATGGGAAGAGGTGACAGCGCTCTCACTCGCGACCAAAGGGTTGTGGTCGAAGTTTGAGAGACTGCGGCTGGCTGATGGCGTGCTACAGCGGGCATGGAAGGAGTCAGCTACGGGAGAGGAGAGGTGGCAGGTGGTGGTCCCAAAAGCATTGCGGGAGGCTGTGCTCCAGAGTACTCATGGGGGGTGGGGACTGGACACTTTGGGGTCACAAAAACACTGCGCCGTCTCCGTCAGGGCTTCTACTGGGGGCAGCACAAGAGGGATGTGGAGGACTTTTGTCGCCACTGTGACAACTGCACAGCGAGAAAGGGCCCCCCAGGCCGCTCTCATGCTCAGCTCCAACAGTTCCCAGTGGGGGCTCCCATGGAGAGGGTGGGAGTGGATGTAGTTGGGCCGTTCCCCACCACAGACAGTGGAAACCGCTGGGTGCTCACGGCCATGGACTATTTCACAAAATGGCCCGAGGCCTATGCTCTGCCTGACCAGGAGGCAGAGACCATCGTCGACGCCCTGACAGCGGGGATGTTCAGCAGGTTTGGAGCTGCAGAGTCCATCCACAGTGACCAAGGCAGAAACTTTGAGTCCCGTGTGTTCGCCACCATGTGTGAGAGGCTGGGTATGCACAAGACCCACACTACTCCTCTCCATCCTCAAAGTGATGGCCTTGTGGAGCGCTTCAACAAAACGCTTGGACAGCAGCTGGCCATCGTCTCTTCCAAACACCAGCGTGACTGGGACAAGCACCTGCCTATGGTCCTCATGGCATGCCGCTCCGCTGTCCAAGACTCCACCTCCTGCACGCCTGCCCTCCTCATGCTGGGGAGAGAGATCCGCACCCCTGCGGAGATGGCGTTTGGTCGGCCCCTGGATAGCCCTCATGTTCCTCCGGGGCCGGAGTATGCCCGGAGACTCCAGGACCGCCTGGAGACAGCCCACACCTTCGCCAGAGAGCAGCTGGTGAATGCAGGTGTGAGGCAGAAAAGGAACTATGACGTGCACACCCGGGGAAGGCACTTTGTGGCTGGGGAGCTGGTCTGGGTCTACAGCCCCCTAAGGAAAAAAAGGCAGATGCCCCAAGTTGGACAGTCACTGGGTGGGACCCTGCAGTGTCCTGGAGAGGGTAGGGTAGGTTGTGTACCGGGTGCAGCTTCCTCCCAGGGGGAGAAAGGTGGCACTGCACCGGGACAGGTTAGCCCCATACAGAGGGGCCTCTTCTCCCCAAACCCCAGGAACCCCCACAATTCCCCTCTCTGGCAATGACATTCTCCAGGCACCCACCCTCAGGTGCCGCAGACAAGGCTCCAGACAGCCCACTCCCCCTGTCCCCCCCCCCTGTGTCACCGCGTGGTTCCCCAGAGCCACGGACTGTATTACCCGTTCCCGCTTCCTTGTCACCCATATCCCTGCCTTCATCCCCTGGGTCCCAGAGGGGCACTCTGCGACCATCACGGCCACGCAGGCAAAGGAGACCTCCGGGTCGCTTCAGAGACTTTGTTTGTTCCCTCGGGGACGAGGGACTTTGTGGTGGGGGGGCTGTGTAGCGACCCGCACAGACAGCTGTGTGTTATGTGTTAGGCTAGGAGGTGGTTGTGTTGTACTGACCAGTACCCGGTGTTTGCGGGGTCCGACATGTCAATCAACCTGCTATCTGCCAATCACGGGAATGCCTGGAATGTTCTGATGCCGGGCATCCTGGTGGTTGGCGGAGTGGTGTGGAGGGGGGTTGGGCAGGGGGGTGGAGCATTGGAAGTTAAGACCAGGTTCAGCCTTTGTTCTCTCTCTCTTACGTCTGGGCTTCACAAGAGAAGGTCACGATTGGCTTGTGGGTTATCTGTCATCTATTTGGCGTGTGCTACGGCCCAAACAGTAGCCTGTGTAAAGTTGGTTTAATAAACCGTCAATTCGCAAACTCAAGCCTCTGTCTGGACAATTGTTCATTTATGATCTAGTCAGGTCATTACAATATGCACCAATATTGAATTTTAAAAGCCTGTTATATTAGATGAGGGGAACTTTAATATAGACCACATGGAAAAGTCAATACATCTAATTGAAAAGTCCCTCAAATATATGAACCAATTGCAGATCGAACCTTTAACAATTCCTACAGTACTGAACAACATATTCAAGTGTAGAACTTCAGTAGAATGCCCCTTTAAAACCACACATTAGTTCAACAACAGCATAGTTTGTGTCCCTGTTTAAGACAGTACTCACTGGTGTTAATCTGATATTCTGTCTCTTCCTCTTTCACTCCCAAAACGTCTTCCTCCTTCACCTTTATTGAGATAGCATCCTCTTCCTCTATAAACGGTTCTTTCTCTTCTTTCACTATAACAGCCTCCTCTTCCTCCTTTTTCATTCTGCAAGATTCTTTCTCCAAACAGCAGACCTCCTCTTCATTAGCAAGGGAGGAGTAGTTTAGTGAACTCATGGTCAGGGATGTTATCTAGCTAGCTAGCATTAGCGTCTAGCCTAGTGCTAGGCTCAGCATAAATCTTTAACAAGTTTGCAAATTAAGGTACAGTTAACCAGTTAATACGTCAACAGAACTGTGTTTAAAACACTGAGATTAGATCACGAACATTAAGATGGTCTAAAGCGTCAATCTTTCACTTTTATGTTGGCTAGCAAGCTACCGACGTGGTCGAAAGAGTTGGCGCCTTGTTGTTCATGAAGAAGCGTCCGTCCAGTCCATTATACGTCACGGAGAATCATCACCTGAAAGACGCTCATCGCCATCTGCTGACTGGAGTGGGTAACGCAGTTTGGAAACAATAGTTACTACACTTTTTGTATTGGAAAGAACGTCATAATTATTTAATAATAAGCTGATACATTTTCTCTTCCAAATAATACGTTCCTGTACACAGACGTAGAAGCTCAATATGAAAATGTAGATGATTAATAAATACTTATATGAATAGGTAGTGTGTTGATATACATTTTCTCTGTTAATTTTTCACATTCTTTTTTATCTACATGTGACCATACTATTCCCTTAAAGCCACGCTCTATAAGATACAAATCATCCTGTAAACAACAGAACAAATGCATCACATGCAAATAGCACTTGATTATCTGTAGTGCTATACACTGAGTAGACAAAATATTAAGAACACCTGCTCCTTCCATGACGTAGAAAGACTAGGTGAATCCACTTCAATCTGTGTAGATGAAGGGGGGAGACAGGTTATATAAGGATTTTTAAGCCTTGAGACATGAGACATGGATTGTGCATGTGTGCCATTTAGAGAGTTAATGGGGAAGACAAAATATTTAAGTTACTTTGCACGGGGTATGGTAGTAGGTGCCAGGCACACCAGTTTGTGTCAAGAACTGCAACGCTGCTGGGTTTTTCAGCTCAACAGTTTCCCATGTGTACCAAGAGTGGTCCACCACCCAAACAGTGGTGGTTTGTGCCGTTTAAGATGAGGCAGGACGATGTGTTTTTTCATGAGCATGGCCTTAATTCTATTACAGCATATTGGACGACTGTCATTCATATTTCACTCACCCTGTTCAATGTAACAGCAATAGGTTTAGGCTACTACATGATACTCTAATTGTCCCTATACCCATCATGAGGTAGCAACCTAGCCTATGAATGAAAGTTTAGAATGTAGGTTCACACAGGTCGAGAGAACATTTTGCGATGACAGACAGTGACACATAGACAGACAGTGACACATTCAGCCTGAGTTTCAGAAATATAATTGAATCAAAGACCGTAACATTGAAACTGACATACTTCATATTTAGTTACAATCAAATATTATTTGTCACATGCGCTGAATAGAACAGGTGTAGATCTTAACGTGAAATGCTTACTGACAAGCCCTTAACCAACAACGTAGATAAGAAAAATAAGGGTTAAGAAAATATTCCCAAAATAAAACGTTTAAAAAAGTAACATAAAAAACAATAACGAGACAAAATACAGGGGGTACTAGTACAGAGTTAATATGGAGGCTATATAGAGGAGGTACCAGTACAGAGTTAATGTGGAGGCTATATAGAGGAGGTACCAGTACAGAGTTAATGTGGAGGCTATATAGAGGAGGTACCAGTACAGAGTTAATGTGGAGGCTATATAGAGGAGGTACCAGTACAGAGTTAATGTGGAGGCTATATAGAGGAGGTACCAGTACAGAGTTAATGTGGAGGCTATATAGAGGAGGTACCAGTACAGAGTTAATGTGGAGGCTGTATACAGGAGGTACCAGTACAGAGTTAATGTGGAGGCTATATAGAGGAGGTACCAGTACAGAGTTAATGTGGAGGCTATATAGAGGAGGTACCAGTACAGAGTTAATGTGGAGGCTATATACAGGATGTACCAGTACAGAGTTAATGTGGAGGCTATATAGAGTAGGTACCAGTACAGAGTTAATGTGGAGGCTATATAGAGTAGGTACCAGTACAGAGTTAATGTGGAGGCTATAGTCAATGTGGAGGCTATATACAGGAGGTACCAGTACAGAGTCAATGTGGAGGCTATATACAGGGGGTACCAATACAGAGTCAATGTGGAGGCTATATACAGGGGTTACAAGTACAGAGTCAATGTGGAGACTATATACAGGAGATACCAGTACAGAGTCAATGTGGAGGCTATATACAGGGGGTACCAGTACAGAGTCAATGTGGAGGCTATATACAGGGGGTACCAGTACAAAGTCAACGTGGAGGCTATATACAGGGGGTACCAGTACAGAGTCAATGTGGAGGTTGTATACAGGGGGTACCAGTACAGAGTCAATGTGGAGGCTATATACAGGAGGTACCAGTACAGAGTCAATGTGGAGGCTATATACAGGAGGTACCGGTACAGAGTCAATGTGGAGGCTATATACAGGAGGTACCGGTACAGAGTCAATGTGGAGGCTGTATACAGGAGGTACCAGTACAGTGTGAACGTGGAGGTTATATACAGGGGGTACCGGTACAGAGTCAATGTGGAGGTTATATACAGGGGGTACCAGTACAGAGTCAATGTGAAGGCTGTATACAGGGGGTACCAGTAAAGAGTCAATGTGGAGGTTATATACAGGAGGTACCAGTACAGAGTCAATGTGAAGGCTTGCTCGTGTTTCTTGGCCCAAGCAAGTCTCTTCTTCTTTTTGGTGTTCTTGAGTAGTGGTTTCTTTGCAGCAATTCGATTCAAATAAACTTATTTTCCACCATTATTTGCAAATAAATTCATAAAAAATCCTACAATATGAGTTTCTGGATTTTTTTCCCTCATTTTGTCTGTCATAGTTGAAGTGTACCTATGATGACAATTACAGGCCTCTCTCATTTTTTTTAAGTGGGAGAACTTGCACAATTGGTGGCCGACTAAATACTTTTTTGCCCCACTGTGCGAAAAGTGCAAATCAATCCCAGAACAACAGCAAAGGACCTTGTGAAGATGTTGGAGGAAACAGGTACAAAAATATCTTCATCCACAGTAAAATGAGTCCTATATCAACATAACCTGAAAGGCCGCTCAGCAAGGAAGAAGCCACTGAAGAAGGGCCTTGGTTAGGGATGTATTCTTGTTTTGAATCCCAGCCTCCGTAGGAGGCCTTTTGCCTTTTGGTTGGCCGCCGTTGTAAATAAGAATTTGTTCTTAACTGACTTGCCAAGTTAAATAAAGGTTCAATTATAAATAAATTAAATTAAAATAAAGTACAGAGAGATAATTGATGAAAACCTGCTCCAGAGCACTCAGGACCTCAGACTGGGGCAAAGGTTCACTTTCCAACAGAACAACAACCCTAAGCACACAGACAAAGGACAACGCAGAAGTGGCTTCGGGACAAGTCTCTGAATGTCCTTGTGTGGCCCAGCCAGAGCCTGGACTTGAACCCGATCGAACATCTCTGGAGAGACTTGAAAATAGCTGTGCAGCGACGCTCCCCATCCAACCTGACAGAGGTTGAGAGGATCTGCAGAGAAGAATGGGAGAAAAATACAGGTGTGCCAAGCTTGTTCCTGTTAAGACACCTGGCCAGCTGAGTGCAGGTGGGCTCTCCTGTCAACATGAGGCTCCTGTTGCAGCCCTCAAGGGCACATTGACAGATTTTCCACCTAGTCCTCTCTGGGATTCAAACAAGGCATCTTTCAGTTACTGGCCCAACACTGTTAACCGCTAGGCTTCCTGCAGCAGGAGCTCCATGTTGACAGGAGAGCCCACCTGCATTCAGCTGGTCAGGGGCAGTGGTGCCCTGTAAGTAACAAATGTATCACTATCAGAGGAGTGTATTATGACATCATATAGAACACATATGTCAGAGTCAAGGCCCGCGGGCCACATCCGGCCCGCGAGAAGGTTTTTTACGGCCCCTGGGATGATCTTGATTTATTATTAGAACCGGCCCGCAGACCGCAGCAAGCCGGCAGCCCGCAGATCTTTTACACGCACCAATACTACATTTCCCACAATGCAACGGTGACGCACCGAGCAGTAGGCTGCTTCATTTCAATATTTATTGGCACAGCAGTTGTCAGCATCACAGTAAAATTAACTTTCAGATACCCATCAAAAATGGCAAAACGGAAGGTGGACACTGAGAACCTGGGGGTTTCAAACAAGGTGGGAGTCGGAGTATTTGTTCACGGAGGTAGCTGGAAAACCTGTGTGTCTTCTGTGTGGAGAAAGTGTGGCGGTACTGAAAGAGTATAATCTGAGACGACATTATGAAACGAAACACGCGGACAAAAACAAGAATATGGACATGGAACAAAGGCTACAAAGGCAGAGGAATTAAAACGAGGCCTCAAATCTCGACAGGCTCTGTTCAAAAAAGCCACATCACAAGGCCAGGCTGCTGTCAAGGCCAGTTTTATTTTGGCAGAAGAGATCGCTAAATCAGCCCGGCCATTTACGGAGGGGGATTTCATCAAAAACTGCATGATTAAAGTTTGTGACGAAGTTTGCCCAGAAAAAGGCAACTCTTTTTAAATGTGAGTCTGAGCAGAAACACCATTGCCGAGAGAGTAGACCAGTTGTCCATCAATCTAAAAGAGCAGCTTGTGAAAAAGGGAAAAGATTTCATTGCATATTCCTTGGCTGTGGATGAGAGCACCGACATTTCTGACATTGCCCAGTTGTCAATTTTCATCCGCGGAGTGGACTCCAGCCTAAGCGTGACAGAGGAGTTTTTGGCTTTACGTCCTATGCATGGCACAACTACGGGGCATGATTTGTATGAAGAGGTGTCAAGATGTGTAAATGAGATGGAGCTGCCTTGGGAAAAACTCGTGGGTTTGACAACCGACGGAGCACCTGCGATGTGTGGACACAGGAGCGGACTGGTGGCGAAGATACGGGAAAAGATGCAAGAGGAAAACGCGACAGGTGAGCTGACAGCTTATCATTGTATCATACACCAGGAAGCGTTGTGCGGTAAAGCCTTGAAAATGGAGCATGTAATGAGCATCATCACGCGCACAGTTAACTTTATCAGAGCCAAAGGTTTGAATCACCGCCAGTTCAAGGCATTTCTGACGGAGTTAGAAACGGAGCATGGTGATTTGCCTTATCACACAGAGGTGCGATGGCTAAGCCAGGGAAAGGTGCTTCAAAGATGTTTCGAGCTTCGTGAGGAGATGTGTCTGTTCTTGGACAGCAAAGGGAAAGACACAACACAACTCCGAGACGAAATATTTCTGTGTGAAATGGCTTTTCTGTGTGACATTACGAGTCATCTGAATGCAATGAACTTGCAGCTGCAGGGTCGGGATCGTGTCATCTCTGATATGTACAGTACAGTGAAGGCATTTAAAACCAAACTGACTCTGTGGGAGACGCAGATCATATTGGAATATATTTGTTAGGTACTAGACTATATGTCATTGAGACTATGATAAACAGCGATCCTTGGGAGAGTTGTGGATAATATAAAATAAGGATCTGCTGGAGTCCAAGTCAAACCAAGATTCTTTATTTCTGAGCTCAGAGAGAATAACAGAGTTACACAGCGCAGTGTAGACAGTCTGAATTCCTGAAGCATTGAGTGATTAGCACATATCTTTATAGTTTCCTGTTCCTGGGCGGGACTTTATTCATACAAGGACACAGGTGCAAATTGGTTTGCAACACAGGATGATAGTCCCAAGAACAGGAGATTATAATAGGACAGTTTCACAAGGTTAGTCACATACTCAGTTATGTGGACACACAAACAATTAACATTTTCCATTACAGAGTCTGAACATTTTCATGTCATTAAATCATCAGTGGGCTACAATGCAAATGTCAACAATGGAACTAATGCATCACATCCAAATATCACTTGATTATCTGTAGTGCTGGAGGAATGACACACCCAGATAAACACACAAAGAGTTTTAAAAAAGGACCATTTAAACACATGGAATCTGATCTACTCTATATTCAAGCTGTAAACACATTGTCAGTCAACAATATAAGACAACGGGAGCACTGTGTATGTTCTCTGATGAATTGTAAGTCAATGTGATGTGAAATATCAATATACACGCTAAGAGAAGTAATTTCTCTTAAATGACTGTTATGAGTAATATGTTTTCCCAGTCTGAGATTTTCTAAGCCTTCTCCTCTGTGTGCAGTGTAATGTTTTCTTTCAGGCTTCCTAAATGGGCAAAAGCTTTGCACCCTGGGAGGAGTGGTAAGGCTTCTGCCCTGTGTGTATTCTCTCATGTCGTTTCAGGTTTCCTCTCTGGTTGAAACACTTTCCACATTGGGAGCAGTGGTAAGGCTTCTCTCCTGTGTGTATTCTCTCATGCCATTTCAGCATCCCTGAATGGTTGAAACACATTCCACACTGGGAGCAGTGGTAAGGCTTCTCTCCTGTGTGTATTCTCTCATGTTGTTTCAGCTCCCCCGAACGGCCGAAACACTTTCCACATTGGGAGCAGTGGTAAGGCTTCTCTCCGGTGTGTATTCTCTCATGTCGTTTCAGCGTCCCTGGATGGTTGAAACACTTTCCACACTGGGAGCAGTGGTAAGGCTTCTCTCCTGTGTGTATTCTCTCATGCTGTTTCAGCTCCTCTGAACGGCCGAAACACTTTCCACATTGGGAGCAGTGGTAAGGCTTCTCTCCAGTGTGTATTCTCTCATGCCGTTTCAGCTCCCATGAATGGCTGAAACACTTTCCACACTGGGAGCAGTGGTAAGGCTTCTCTCCAGTGTGTATTCTCTCGTGCCGTTTCAGCTCCCCCGAACGGCCGAAACACTTCCCACATTGGGGGCAGTGGTAAGGCTTCTCTCCTGTGTGTATTCTCTCATGCTGTTTCAGCTCCCCCGAACTGCCAAAACACTTTCCACATTGGGAGCAGTGGTAAGGCTTCTCTCCTGTGTGTATTCTCTCATGCTGTTTCAGCTCCCCCGAACTGCCGAAACACTTTCCACATTGGGAGCAGTGGTAAGGTTTCTCCCCTGTGTGTATTCTCTCGTGGGCTTTCAGGTGTGCTTTCTGGTGAAAACTATTTCCGCACTGGGAGCAGTGGTAAGGCTTATCTCCTGTGTGTATTCTCTCATGTTGTTTCAGCTCCCATGAACGGCCGAAACACTTTCCACATTGGGAGCAGCGGTAAGGCTTCTCTCCTGTGTGTGTTCTCTCATGCCGTTTCAGCTCCCATGAATGGTTGAAACACTTTCCACACTGGGAGCAGTGGTGTCGTCTTGCTAGTTGGGACGTCCCTGGCTCTGGTTCCTCCGAGTCTGGTCTTTCTCCTGCCAGACAGTGTTATTTTTAAATAGAGACCCGAATGAAACCACATGATAAAACAACCTTGCTACGAGGGTAAATCCTAATCAGATCTCTCAATAACCCGAGGCCAGTTTTAACAATCTTAGTGTGATTTTAAAACAAATGTAGAGCTTCCTGTTAATTACTGATATGTTTACATTACTTATTCATCCTGTTTTACAAGTCAGAACACAAAAACCTAGACAGTTCTAGGACACTGAAGACAAAGACATCGCTGGATTCCAATTGAACAGGTGGTTCTAAATATACAACATTCATAGCTGTATGATACAGAATGTGACCTACACACTTCCTTAAACATAAAATAACTAAAGAAGTAATTTTGTGTGGAAGTCCAAAACTAGTTTTACGTCGCAGATACAAAGCACATCAGTAACATCTCCCGTTGTTGAAAGGGTTCGACACATTGCTGTTTAATTGGACCAATTTCTTATTTAGACATTCAGATTTTCAACATTTTGATTATCGCTGATGTCATATTTTGGGTAAATGTTCCTAAAACTGATAGTAACAACAAAAAACTAAAATATAAACGCAACATGGAAAATGTTGGATGTTTCATGAGCATCACTGTTAGTCAACATTTATTCTTTGCCAAGATAATCCATCCACCTGACAGTGTGGCATATCAAGAAGTTGATTGAACAGCTTGGTTATTACACAGGTGCACCTTGTACTGGGGATAATAAAAGGCAACTAGAAAATGTGCAGTTTGTTCACACAATAATGCCACAGGTCTCTGAGGGAGCGGGCAATTGGCTAATAGCTCTGTTTGTTCTTCACGTTTGGCTGAGAAATCGCCCGGAAATTGCGGTCACAACTCCAAAAAAGATTCCAAATTAGCTCCATAATATCGACAAAAACATGGCAAACGTTGTTTAGAATCAATCCTCAAGGTGTTTTTCTAATATCTATTTGAAAATATATCAGTCGGGACAATTCCTTTTTCTCTAGGACCGATTGGAGTAATGGCTACCTCTGCACTTTATGCGATAATCTCTCTCGGAGCCACCATGTGACCACTTACGCAATGTGCCCCCATACGGCTATTCTTCAACAGAAATGCGTAAAACTACGTCACAATGCTGTAGACACCTTGGGGAATACGTAGAAAGCGTAAGCTCGTTGATGGTACATTCAAAGCCATATAGGGAGTCATTGGAACGCAGCGCTTTCAAAACCTGGGGCACTTCCGGATTGGATTTTTCTCAGGCTTTCGCTTGCAACATCAGTTCTGTTATACTCACAGACAATATCTTTACAGTTTTGGAAATGTTAGAGTGTTTTCTATCCAAAGCTGTCAATTATATGCATATTCTAGCATCTTTTCTTGACAAAATATCCCGTTTAAAACGGGGACGTTTTTTCCCCAAAAATGAAAATACTGCCCCCTAACACCAAGAGGTTTTAAGGTAATCAGAAATATTTAGGACTAACTTATTCCTTGACACCCATTCTGAAACTAACTGCAGCTCTATGTTAAGTATTGCAGTCATTTCAGTCGATGTAGTAGCTGACATGTACAGTGTTGAGTCATCCGCATACATAGACTCACTGGCTTTACTCAAATGTCATTGGCATGTTGTTGGTAAAGATTGAAAAAAGAAGGTGCCAAACAGCTGCCCTGGGGAATTCCTGATTCAAACTTGATTTTGTAGCTTTGGGGCGGCAGGTAGCCTAGTGGTTAGAGCGGTAGGCCAGTAACCGAAAGATTGCTGGATCGAATCCCCGAGTTGACAAGGTAAAAAACTCTGTTGTTCTGCCCCTGAACAAGGCAGTCCTAGGCCGTCATTGAAAAAAACATTTTTTCTTAACTGACTTGCCTAGTTAAATAAAGGTTACATTTTAAAAGAAAACTCTTTATCCACAATATATCAGGGGTGTAAAGCCATACGTTTTTGTCAGCAACAGACTATGATCGATAATGTCAAATGCCGCACTGAAGTCAAACAAAACAGCCCCAACAGTATTTTTATCATCAATTTCTCTCAGCCAATCAGTCATTTGTAAGTGCTGTGCTTGTTGAATGAACTTCCCTATGAGCTAAAAGTCTATATTTGTTTACTGTAAAATAGCATTGTATCTGGTCAAATATTTTTTTCCCAAAATTGTAAGGGTTGGTAACAGGCTGATTGGTCGGCTATTTAAACCAGTAAAGGGAGCTTTACTATTCTTGGGTAGTGGAATGACTTTAGCTTCCCTCCAGGCCTGAGGGCACATACTTTCTAGTGGGCTTAAATTCAAGACAAGGCAAATAGGAATGGCAATATTGGCCGCTATTATCCTCAATTTTCCATCCACGTTGTCAGACACCAGTGACTTGTCATTGTAGATTTTATTTGCGCAAAATTTCATTGAAGATGCTCCACAGCTTTTTACAATCATTCTTCATGTATTTTATCTTTGTTTCATTGTGTAGTTTCTTCTTTTTATTCAGTTTAGTCAAATGATTTGCAATAGGTTTGCCAATCAGTTATTCAGCCAGACCTATTTGCCATCTCTTTTGCCTCCCTCTTCATCATACCATTTTGTAATTCCTCATCAATCCACGTGGATTTAACCGTTTTTACAGTCATTTTCTTAATGGGTGCTGCTTATTAGTAACTGGGATAAGCAGCTTCAAATGTGTCAAGGGCAGCGTCTGGTTGCTCATCATTACACACCACAGACCAACAAATATTATTTACATCAATAACATAGGAATCCTACAAACAATTATATGATCTCTTATATAGAACATTAGGCCCAGCCTTTGGAACTTTGGTTGTCCTAGATATGACTACTATATTGTGATCACAACATCCGATGAATTTGGATACTGCTTTCAAACACATTTCTGCAGCATTAGTAAAGATATGATCAAAATATATTGATTTAATTTCTGTACTATTTGTAACTACCCTGGTAGGTTGATTGATAACCTGAACAAGGTTGCCAGCACTGGTTACAGTTTGAAGCTTTCTCTTGAGTGGGCAGCCTGATCACAGTTTTCCTCCAGTATTAGTTAATTAACAGTGTCTTGAGTTTAGTTTGCCTGTTCTACAGTCTTGTAAAGATAGGGGGTTTGACTGGGACAGGCAATGTAACATCCATAATGTTTTAAGGAAAAGGTTTTTGTAAAACAAGCATCTTACATCGGATCATTGAAACTTTCTCTCCAAAGCTGACTTTAATAAAGGTTTTATATGGTCAATTGGTTTCTCTCTTTTCATTGGCAGAATCATTTTTCAGTGTTATGATATTCATAACATCCATATACACCAGTCTATCTTCCTGTCAACTAACAGAACTCTGCTGGTTGTCCTGGTAACAGATACCAGTGGGCAGATCTATTGTATTTATCCAACTAAACTACAGCACTTACTTTGGTGTGTCAAATCTGATCCTTTCCTCTCTTCTCCTCTTCTCACAGTTCCACTCAGCCCCGTTGTTTTCCTGCAGTCCACCAGCAGCACAGACAACCTCTTCATACCCAGCAGTAAGGTGCTACCAGGAGAGGCACGATACAGGGACTCCGGGAGGGAGGAAGGGCTAGCGTTGTCCTGGTAACCATAAAGAGGGGACACAGACACATATCATTATGGATGCTGATGTCACTGTTGTCATAAACTGCTTTACAGAAACACAGCCCAGACCCAGATAGAGCAAGCTGTATGCTAGACCAGACCAAGCTGTATGCTAGACCAGACCAAGCTGTATGCTAGACCAGACCAAGCTGTACCATCTGGTGTTCTGATCTGGAGAGACTCTTCTCTGCCTCGTCAGCATCAGGATGTTGTTGAGGCTCCCCAGAGGATCCAGGATCGTCATGTCTCTCTCCTGTGTGAATGACAACATCAAACAGACAGTCAACCTATGTTCTTCTATTGTGATCATAGGGTCTTACCAGAGCCATTAATATGTCTAAAAAGGGCCTAAATTTATGCCTTTAAAAAAAAATACTGTTTTTTGATGCAAATGTAAAAGGGTCGTTCCATGAAATGGGGGGCTTTTTTATCCCTTTGATATTTTATGTAGAAATTATGCACCAGAATTGGATTGTAGAATCCTGTTATACAAGATGAAGTGAACTTTAATATAGACCACATGGAGAATAAAATACATCTCATTTAAAAAAATATGTACCAATGGCAGTACTGAACAACATATTCAAGTGTAGAACTTCAGTAGAATCCCCCATTTAAAACCACATTCAACAATTGCATCGTTTGTGCCCCTGTTTTTAAGACCATACTCACTGATGGTAATCGGATATTCTGACTCCTCCTCCTTTTTCACTCCTAAAACATCTTCCTCCTCTTTTATTGAGATAGCCTCCTCTTCCTCTTTTACTCCAAAAGGTTCTTCCTCTTCTTTCACTACATTCTCCTCCTTCAATGTTACGGCATCTTCATCCTTTTTGATTCTGAAAGCTTCTACCTCCTCATTTTCCACTCTGACAACCTCTTTCCCATCTTCCTCTTTCCCTGTAATATCATCCTCTTGTTTCAATGTGATAGCCTCCTCTTCCATTCTGAAAGCTTCTTCCTCTCCTTTCACCAGATCTTTCTCCGTCTTGTTTCGTGACCTCATGCTCCGGGCGATTAGCCTTGTGCAGTATCAAGTTAACACATTCGCTAATTTAAGAAGCAAACTACGTTTAAATTAACAAGTATATGCGTAAACAGAATTGTGTTCTAAACACTAAGATTAATATACACAAGATTAGTCTGAAGAGCTTAAATGCTCCGTATCTATGTTCGCTAGCAAAGCACCGCATTGGTTGAATCAGAAGCCTTTTGTCTCTGTTGAAGAAGCCTCCTGTTCCGTCCACTAGATTATACGTCACGCAAGAAGCATCACCTGAAAAACTCACATCGCCATCTGCTGACTGGAGTGAGCAACACAGATCGGAACAAAAATAAAGCAATGTCATAAGAAGTAATTTAAAAACAACCAGATGTTATGTTCTCTTACTTCTTACAGCCAATACTTTCCTCCAGGGCTGACCTGCCCATTAGGCAGGATTAGGTGACAGATTGACGAGGGTGGCATATTCAGAGCTAAATGGACCAATGCTCATCACTAACAACACCTCACATAACTCTGGTCAAAAACAATTTTAAAAAACTTCTCACCCAGCGGCATGTGGGCTATTTAGGTGAGTGGTGGTGTTGCCACATGAAGCAGTGCCCACTTTGCAAAAGGTAACATGGACAGATATGTCTCTACCTGTGTAGAGCACATGCCCCTTTACCCTTCCAGTCTCTGAAGTGCCCTTTTGGGTGGTGGTATAATCTGGATTCATTTTGTCTCATCGCTGAACCCACTGCCTGCAAGTCATTGTTAAATTCACCTCAGTGATTTGTAGTTTCCTTCAACTTTCTGAAGAGGAAACAGCCAGGAAATGCCCCTGTCTGAGTGCATTTGTCTACCACTATGTGTAGCTGTTAGCGATGATGCTAATGATCCACTATGTGTAGCTGTTAGCGATGATGCTAATTATCCACTATGTGTAGCTGTTAGCGATGATGCTAATGATCCACTATGTGTAGCTGTTAGCGATGATGCTAATGATCCACTATGTGTAGCTGTTAGCGATGATGCTCATGATCCACTATGTGTAGCTGTTAGCGATGATGCTAATGATCCACTATGTGTAGCTGTTAGAGATGATGCTAATGATCCACTATGTGTAGCTGTTAGCGATGATGCTAATGATCCACTATGTGTAGCTGTTAGCGATGATGCTAATGATCCACTATGTGTAGCTGTTAGAGATGATGCTAATGATCCACTATGTGTAGCTGTTAGCGATGATGCTAATGATCCACTATGTGTAGCTGTTAGCGATGATGCTAATGATCCACTATGTGTAGCTGTTAGCGATGATATCATGATTATTTGCATCAATCCAGTTGTGATTTGTTCAGCAGACTCTGCAATCACATGTGTGCTACAGAGACACTACAAACCAAACAAGGCTCTTGCTGGTGCCACTTGAATTAAAGGGTATCTACACACAAAAATGAAAATGTTTTAGATTTTTCTCAGACTTCAAAAGTGGTCTCCTTTTGTTGTTTTTCTATTAACAATGTAATTTTGAGAGCGAAAAACTGAAAAACAGGGACAAATCAGAAACCTGGAAAAACTAAATGTAGAAAACCGAATTTGACTAAATATATTAAATATTCTATTGATTTTCTCTCATTATGTCACACCAGACTTCGCTTTGGCTCCCCCTCCTGCCCAGCTCAGGCATTCAGTGTTGCCGGCCTTCGAGCTGCTACTGAACCTACTGCTGTCAAACACCCTTCACTCATCAACTCCGAACCTGTCTCCTCATCATTACACACACCTGGTTCCAATCCCCACTCTATCACTGTATATATACTCCCTCTGTCATTTGTCTTTAATCGGTCATTGTAAATGTTACTTGTCTTCCTGAGAGGAATCGCTCCTACTATTTCCTGAGTACGTTATATACACTGCTCAAAAAATAAAGGGAACACTTAAACAACACAATGTAACTCCAAGTCAATCACACTTCTGTGAAATCAAACTGTCCACTTAGGAAGCAACACTGATTGACAATAAATTTCACATGCTGTTGTGCAAATGGAATAGACAACAGGTGGAAATTATAGGCAATTAGCAAGACACCCCCAATAAAGGAGTGGTTTTGCAGGTGGGGACCACAGACCACTTCTCAGTTCCTATGCTTCCTGGCTGATGTTTTGGTCACTTTTGAATGCTGGCGGTGCTTTCCCTCTAGTGGTAGCATGAGACGGAGTCTACAACCCACACAAGTGGCTCAGGTAGTGCAGCTCATCCAGGA
The DNA here is from genome assembly GCF_023373465.1 of Oncorhynchus keta. Taxonomy (NCBI): domain Eukaryota; kingdom Metazoa; phylum Chordata; class Actinopteri; order Salmoniformes; family Salmonidae; genus Oncorhynchus; species Oncorhynchus keta. The sequence goes on along the minus strand of NW_026284881.1, from coordinate 40,593 downwards.
TGGCACATCAATGTGAGCTGTGGCAAGATGGTTTGCTGTGTCTGTCAGCGTGGTGTCCAGAGCATGGAGGCGCTACCAGGAGACAGGCCAGTACATCAGGAGATGTGGAGGAGGCCGTAGCAGGGCAACAACCAAGCAGCAGGACCGCTACCTCCGCCTTTGTGCAAGGAGGAGCACTGCCAGAGCCTTGCAAAATGACCTCCAGCAGGCCACACATGTGCATGTGTCTGCTCAAACGGTCAAAAACAGACTCCATGAGGGTGGTATGAGGGCCCGACGTCCACAGGTGGGGGTTGTGCTTACAGCCCAACACCGTGCAGGACGTTTTTCATTTGCCAGAGAACACCAAGATTGGCAAATTCGCCACGGGTGCCCTGTGCTCTTCACAGATGAAAGCAGGTTCACACTGAGCACATGTGACAGACGTGACAGTCTGGAGATGCCATGGAGAACGTTCTGCTGCCTGCAACATCCTCCAGCATGACCGGTTTGGCGGTGGGTCAGTAATGGTGTGGGGTGGCATTTCTTTGGGGGGGCCGCACAGCCCTCCATGTGCTCGCCAGTGGTAGCCTGACTGCTGTTAGGTACCGAGATGAGATCCTCAGAGCCCTTGTAAGACCATATGCTGGTGCGGTTGGCCCTGGGTTCCTCCTAATGCAAGACAATGCTAGACCTCATGTGGCTAGAGTGTGTCAGCAGTTCCTGCAAGAGGAAGGCATTGATGCTATGGACTGGCCCGCCCGTTCCCCAGACCTGAATCCAATTGAGCACATCTGGGACATCATGTCTCGCTCCATCCACCAACGCCACGTTGCACCACAGACTGTCCAGGAGTTGGCGAATGCTTTAATGCTTTATTTTTTTGAGCAGTGTAGTTCGCCCTGTGCCTTTTTGATAATGAAGATATATTTTGAGCACAACAGCATTGGGGTTTCGTCCCGATTTGATCTATGGTGCTGAAATAGATTCAGTAGTTCCAAACCTGCAACTGCATCCTGCCTACTCCTCTCTACACCAGTAACACATTATCTAGGAGAGTGTAGAGCAGTGTTAACCAATCCTGGTCCTCCACTACCCCCAACAGTAACACATTATCTAGGAGAGTGTAGAGCAGTGTTAACCAATCCTGGTCCTCCACTACCCCCAACAGTAACACATTATCTAGGAGAGTGTAGAGCAGTGTTAACCAATCCTGGTCCTCCACTACCCCCAACAGTAACACATTATCTAGGAGAGTGTAGAGCAGTGTTAACCAATCCTGGTCCTCCACTACCCCCAACAGTAACACATTATCTAGGAGTGTAGAGCAGTGTTAACCAATCCTGGTCCTCCACTACCCCCAACAGTAACACATTATCTAGGAGAGTGTAGAGCAGTGTTAACCAATCCTGGTCCTCCACTACCCCCAACAGTAACACATTATCTAGGAGAGTGTAGAGCAGTGTTCACCAATCCTGGTCCTCCACTACCCCCAACAGTAACACATTATGTAGTGTTGTGGTGTCTTAGGTCTCTCTTTATGTAGTGTTGTGGTGTCTTAGGTCTCTCTTTATGTAATGTTGTGGTGTCTTAGGTCTCTCTTTATGTAGTGTTGTGGTGTCTTAGGTCTCTCTTTATGTAGTGTTGTGGTGTCTTAGGTCTCTCTTTATGTAGTGTTGTGGTGTCTTAGGTCTCTCTTTATGTAGTGTTGTGGTGTCTCTCTTTATGTAGTGTTGTGGTGTCTCTCTTTATGTAGTGTTGTGGTGTCTTCGGTCTCTCTTTATGTAGTGTTGTGGTGTCTTAGGTCTCTCTTTATGTAGTGTTGTGGTGTCTTAGGTCTCTATTTATGTAGTGTTGTGGTGTCTTATGTCTCTCTTTATGTAGTGTTGTGGTGTCTTAGGTCTCTCTTTATGTAGTGTTGTGGTGTCTCTCTTTATGTAGTGTTGTGGTGTCTCTCTTTATGTTGTGTTGTGGTGTCTCTCTTTATGTAGTGTTGTGTTGTCTCTCTTTATGTAGTGTTGTGGTGTCTCTCTTTATGTAGTGTTGTGGTGTCTTCGGTCTCTCTTTATGTAGTGTTGTGGTGTCTTAGGTCTCTCTTTATGTAGTGTTGTGGTGTCTTAGGTCTCTCTTTATGTAATGTTGTGGTGTCTTAGGTCTCTCTTTATGTAGTGTTGTCTTAGGTCTCTCTTTATGTAGTGTTGTGGTGTCTTAGGTCTCTCTTTATGTAGTGTTGTGGTGTCTTAGGTCTCTCTTTATGTAGTGTTGTGGTGTCTTAGGTCTCTCTTTATGTAGTGTTGTGTTGTCTCTCTTTATGTAGTGTTGTGGTGTCTCTCTTTATGTAGTGTTGTGGTGTCTCTCTTTATGTAGTGTTGTGTTGTCTCTCTTTATGTAGTGTTGTGGTGTCTCTCTTTATGTAGTGTTGTGGTGTCTCTCTTTATGTAGTGTTGTGGTGTCTCTCTTTATGTAGTGTTGTGGTGTCTCTCTTTATGTAGTGTTGTGGTGTCTGTCTTTATGTAGTGTTGTGGTGTCTCTCTTTGTGTAGTGTTGTGGTGTCTGTCTTGTTGTGTGTTTTGTCCTATATTTGTATTTTTTAACACCAGCCCGCCCCTGCAGGAGACCTTTAGTCTACTGGTAGACAATCATTACAAATAAGAGTTTGTTCTTAACTGACTTGCATAGTTAAATAAAGGTTAAATAAATAAAAATCGTACACCCGGGAGTTGTTTGACTAGTGGAAAAAGTCAGACAGAGAGACTTGCTAGTCGCTAGCTAATTACATTACTAAAATGGAGCAGGTGAGTTAGCTAAAATAAAGGTTAAGGAAAATAAATAGAAACATGATGGTTGCAACACATGGAGTAGGGTTGATATAGTCATGGTAGGATACATGATAGAGACACATGGAGTAGGGTTGATATAGTCATGGTAGGATACATGATAGTGGCAACACATGGAGTAGGGTTGATATAGTCATGGTAGGATACATGATAGAGACACATGGAGTAGGGTTGATATAGTCATGGTAGGATACATGATAGTGGCAACACATGGAGTAGGGTTGATATAGTCATGGTAGGATACATGATAGAGACACATGGAGTAGGGTTGATATAGTCATGGTAGGATACATGATAGTGGCAACACATGGAGTAGGGTTGATATAGTCATGGTAGGATACATGATAGAGACACATGGAGTAGGGTTGATATAGTCATGGTAGGATACATGATAGTGGCAACACATGGAGTAGGGTTGATATAGTCATGGTAGGATACATGATAGAGACAACACATGGAGTAGGGTTGATATAGTCATGGTAGGATACATGATAGAGACAACACATGGAGTAGGGTTGATATAGTCATGGTAGGATACATGATAGAGACACATGGAGTAGGGTTGATATAGTCATGGTAGGATACATGATAGAGACAACACATGGAGTAGGGTTGATATAGTCATGGTAGGATACATGATAGAGACAACACATGGAGTAGGGTTGATATAGTCATGGTAGGATACATGATAGAGACACATGGAGTAGGGTTGATATAGTCATGGTAGGGTACATGATAGAGACACATGGAGTAGGGTTGATATAGTCATGGTAGTAGTATCACGGTAAAAAACTTTACTCAACATATTGTGCAGCTTAATAGAATTAGAAATATAAGTCCTATTACCAGTCAGGTAGGAAGTAGCAGTGAAGTCCTATTACCAGTCAGGTAGGAAGTAGCAGTGAAGTCCTATTACCAGTCAGGTAGGAAGTAGCAGTGAAGTCCTATTACCAGTCAGGTAGGAAGTAGCAGTGAAGTCCTATTACCAGTCAGATAGGAAGTAGCAGTGAAGTCCTATTACCAGTCAGGTAGGAAGTAGCAGTGAAGTCCTATTACCAGTCAGATAGGAAGTAGCAGTGAAGTCCTATTACCAGTCAGGTAGGAAGTAGCAGTGAAGTCCTATTACCAGTCAGATAGGAAGTAGCAGTGAAGTCCTATTACCAGTCAGGTAGGAAGTAGCAGTGAAGTCCTATTACCAGTCAGATAGGAAGTAGCAGTGAAGTCCTATTACCAGTCAGGTAGGAAGTAGCAGTGAAGTCCTATTACCAGTCAGATAGGAAGTAGCAGTGAAGTCCTATTACCAGTCAGATAGGAAGTAGCAGTGAAGTCCTATTACCAGTCAGGTAGGAAGTAGCAGTGAAGTCCTATTACCAGTCAGGTAGGAAGTAGCAGTGTCAACACTGCCAAGTGGCTGAGATGTCCTCCACTGAGTCCACAGTCCTCTCCACCATAAACACCATCTGTTGTCTGCACACCTCTGACCACAGATCAGATCAAATGAAATGTTATTGGTCTCATACACATATTCCTCTGATGTCATCACGGGTGTAGAGAAACAGTGCTGTAACATCTAACAAAACAAAACAATAAATGTAAATCCCCACAAGTTATTTTAAGGATGAAGAAATATAGAAATAGTCAGGTTCCGGGAATATAAATATATACAGTTTGTTTACAATGTATATGATGGTGTGTCTAGACATTATGGACCGTATATGAATATAAAAGGTGTGTACAGCAGTAGTTATATAGGATGAGCCTTGACTAGAATACAGGGTGGAGTACTGGGTGGTAGACGGCTAGTAACAGTGACTAAGTTCAGGGCAGGGTACTGGGCGGAGGCCGGCTAGAGGTGACTATTTAACAGTCTGATGACCTGGAGATAGACCACACATTAACCACACAATAAGTATTGTGGTGGCAGCATCATGTTATGGGTATGCTTGTCACCGGCAGGGACTGGGGAGTTTGTCAGGATCAAAATAAATATGAAAGGAGCAAAGCCCAGGTAAAAAGTTAAAACCCACCTCAGTCTTCTGAAAACCTAACCCTGGGACATTGTTTAATTTTTCTGAAGGACAATTACACAGATGTTTACACTGCTGCCACCACCAGGCCTGGAGGGCTGGGATAGGGTTTTATGTTTCTGGAATTACACAATTTTTTATGCAAAAGACTCACCAGAATGGCTTTCCAAGACTTGTTGAGTGTTCCTAAGTGGTCTGATCTCAGTCCTGACTTAAATGTACTGAATAAAAACATCTGGTTTAAATATCACTGTCCACCAATGAGCACTTTTGACAAAAACGATGGATGTATTTTGCACAAAGTTGGTGGAATCTTAATGAAACTGTAATGGCTTCCACCAAGTATTAACTTGGACAGGAGACGGACTTCTCCAATTATGATATAAAACAAAACACATTGTTCAACATTTTCTATTAAATCTAATCCCTTTATAGATGTCATTTTAAGGCAAAACGTGAACCAGAAGTTAAAAGGCGTGTAGACGTTCTATAGTCACTGTTCAGCTTTAACTATGGAGTGACCCCATGAAATGGGATATCAGCCAACTCAGTGACAACCACAGAACACGACTATGTATCATTTACACAAATATTAGCATCTTAGTTCTTATTGAAGGACTTTGACTGTGGTACATCAACTCCATAACCAACCTATTGTGTGTAGTGAACATTCATATTGAACAGCCTTACCTATAGAGTAGCACCACCACCCATCAGCCCATTCTCTTCTTGATGTCAAAGCTGCATTGTATTGTTGCTATAGGAGTTTATGATTAAAATAATCCTATTTCAAGACACACTAAGATGTCACCATACTATTCATTTAAAGCCCCTCTGTCAGATATAAATCATCAGAGTGGGAAACCAACTGACATGGAAACAATGGAGCAAATGTATCACTATCAGAGGGGTGTATTATGACATCATATAGAACTACTCAGACATTCCAAATATCACTTGATTATCAGAGGGGTGTATTATGACATCATATAGAACTACTCAGACATTCCAAATATCACTTGATTATCAGAGGGGTGAATTATGACATCATATAGAACTACTCAGACATTCCAAATCAGGCTTCATCCATATCATGAAGGTGGATATTGATCCAACCATTTCAGAAGTAATGACTGGGCTGATGGAAACAGGATATGCCTGAACACTTTTATAAATGCCGACAGACGATTTGTTACTTCGTTTGACAATTTGTTTGTCTTTTTGTGTCAGTAAAAATGTCTAAGCGAGAAATGGCTGTGGAAACTCCTTTACGCGCAAAGCTTTAAATAACAACCATCACGTCTTAATTAACTTGGAGTCACGTGATGATATGTTGTGTGGTCCTCCCACTACGATTCGGGAACCCATGTAGTTTATTAGGCTACAGATGAAATAAGTTATGAACTTCACAGGGTGGTGAAAGTGCATGTGATGAGCTTGATGCTCCTTTCCAATACATTTTGATGGTCTTATTCTGGTGACATGATGATCGATGCTTGGTTGCCATTTGACATGCCATTTTAATTGCTCTCATCCATAATCATCTCATCAATCGGGTAACAACGTTTATTCAACCAATAAATAGTACAACAAATATTGTGGTTAAATTCAAATATACTAATTGATTAAAAAAATGTATTTATCGATGAAATGTTTAAAAAAGGTATCAATTTAGTGAATGACATCATAAATAGGACTGGGGGAGTTATGTCACACATGCAGCTAACACAGACATATGGAAATGTCTGCTCCACCCAAAATTACAACCAATTAATTGCAGCATTACCACAAAAATGGAAGAGGCAAGTAGAAAGGGATAAAAGTAAGGAACTTGTATGTCGGCCCTGTATTAAAGAACATAAATGGTTCAAGAAAAGTGTGATAAATAAAAACATTCACCAATTTCATTTAAGGACCAACAACTGACAGCTGTGCCATATAAATGTCAAAATGGTTGTGAAGAGATGTTCGATGTTCCCATTCCATGGCACATGGTTTATGAATTGATACGCAAAACGACACCGGATTCAAAACTTCACATTTTTCTATTTAAATTATTATACAAAATTCTTGCAACTAATAGAATGTTATATATATGTTTCCAGCTCTGCAGATTCTGCTGTGAGGAGGCAGAGTCATTAGATCATTTATTTTGGTATTGTCCATATGTAGCTCATTTTTGGTCACAGGTCCAGGAATGGCTGAAGAATTGCAACATTTGCCTAGAACTAACACTACAGATAGCAATACTGGGTGGTTTGAAAAGCCATAGTCAATCAATCAATAATATACTAACTATTTTAGCAAAAATGTTTATTTTTAATTTACAAATCTGTAGAAGCTATGAGAATAGGAAGGTTAAATTATTTTGTGAAGCATCACAGCACAGTTAAAATATATGGCAAGTAGAAATCGGAAATGGATGCCGAGAGACAGATGGGAGGGGTTGAGTGGAGCTGAAGGGTGGGACTAATAACCAGATAAACAATGTAGGGCATAAGGGATCTGTAGAATGTATATAGGTTCGGAGCTTTTGTGAAATAGCACAGTTATAAATAGAAATCAAAGTGGATGGACATCAGAAATAGAGGAAGGACTAAGAACAAACAAGAGAGAACTATTGTAAAGTAGACTGTGTCTGTAGAGTGTGTATAAGATTTATGGATTGAAGGTAGAAGCAGAAGTGTTTATTAGTTTACTCCAATTGGGGGATCGGCGGAAGGGTTTGCGGGGAATAATAATAAAGGTATATTCTTTAAAAAAGTATGTATGTCTATACAGGTATGTGTATGTATGTATGTGTATATGTATGTCTATACAGGTATGTGTATTGTCAGGACCCGGTTACGAACCCGGGTCTCCGGAGTGAGAAACAGTCACTTAACCAACTGGGCCACGAATAGTTGGCAGACCCCTGAAGATGAGGCAGACACAGCAGTACTTGAGACGGTGTATTTAATGAAGTAAAAGTGAAGTTCTTCAGGAAAACATGTAACTCCACAACCACAAAAGGAATTCCACAAGAACAAAGGTAATCCTCCAAGACAAAAGATAAATCCACAAGGTGGAAGGTATAGCACAAAAAGCCTAAAAAATACTCAAAAACAAACAAGAACAAAAAACAGAATTCCACAAGAGAGACCACCGGGATCAACAAGAGTTCACAGAGTACTAGGGCTGGGTGCTAACATACAAGCACAGAGCAAAGGACTGAGGAAAACAAAGGGTTTAAATACAATCAGGGGGAAACGAGGCACAGGTGCAAATAATAATGGGGATCAAGGGAAAACAAAAGGTCAAAAGGCACAATGGGGGCATCTAGTGACCAAAAACCGGAACAACCCTGGCCAAATCCTGACATGTATATGTATGTCTATACAGGTATGTGTATGTATATATGTGTATATATGTATGTCTACACAGGTATGTGTATGTATATATGTATATATGTATGTCTATACAGGTATGTGTATGTATATATGTGTATATATGTATGTCTATACAGGTATGTGTATGTATATATGTGTATATATGTATGTCTATACAGGTATGCCCAATTTTTCCGTTTTTGATTTGTTAAAAAAGTTTGAAATATCAATAAATGTCGTTCCACTTCATGATTGTGTCCCACTTGTTGTTGATTCTTCACAAAAAATACAGTTTTATATATTTATGTTTGAAGCCTGAAATGTGGCAAAAGGTCGCAAAGTTCAAGGGGGCCGAATACTTTCGCAAGGCACTGTATTTGGGTAAATGTTCCTAAAACTGATAGTAACTACAATAAACAAAAATATAAACGCAACATGTAAAGTGTTGGATATTTCATGAGCTCACCTACTCATTCAAGGATTTTTCTTTATTTTGACTATTTTCTACATTGTAGAATAATAGAGAAGACATCAAAATTATTAAAAACACATGGAATCATGTAGTAACCACAATTGTTGAATCAAAATATATATTTTATTCTTCAAAGGTTGCCACCCTTGCTTTCTCTCAACCAGCTTCACCTGGAATCCTTTTCCAACAGTCTTGTAGGAGTTCACACGTATGCTGAGAACTTGTAGGCTGCTTTTCCTTTACTCTGCGATCCAAACCATCTTGATGTGGTTGAGGTCGGGGGATTGTGTAGGCCAGGTCATCTGATGCAGCACTCCATCACTCTCCTTCTTGGTCAAATAGCTCTTACACAGCCTGGAGGTGTGTTGGGTCATTGTCCTGTTGAAAAACAAATGACAGTGGGACTAAGCCCAAACCAGATGGGATGGCATATCGCTGCAGAATGCTGTGGTAGTCATGCTGGTTAAGTGTGACTTGAATAAATAAATCACTGACATTGTCAATAGCAAAGCACCCGCACACCATCACATCTCCTCCTCCATGCTTCACGGTGGGAACCACACATGCGGAGATAATCTGTTCATCTACTCCTCGTCTCACAAAGACATGACGCTCGGATCCAAAAATCTCAAATTTGGACTCATCAGACCCAAGGACAGATATCCACCGGTCTAATGTCAATTGCTCGTGTTTCTTGGCCCAAGCAAGTCTCTTCTTCATATTGGTGTCCTTTAGTAGTGGTTACAGCGGTTGCATTAAGAAGAAGTGTATCTTTGTAAATATATGTAGAACATGTATATTTTAGTCATGTTTATTGCTTGTTATCTGACGTTATCTGTCGGAGCTATCATCATTTCTCCTGACATTTGAGTAGCATTTTTGAAATGTCGTCATTGTAAACAGAGATTTATGGATATAAATGGCATATTATTGAAAAAAATTAAATGTACTGTGTAACATGTAATATTACTGTCATCTGATGAAGATTTTCAAAAGGTTAGTGAATTCTTTATTTTTTAATCCTACTTTTACATTTTATTTTTCTGGGACAAAATGGCCGCCGCTTGCCTTTTGTTTCGGTGGTGATCTAATATAAATATGTGAAAAAAAGGACCATTTGTGATGTTTATGGGACATTGGAGTGCCAACAGAAGAAGCTCTTCAAAGGTAAGGCACAAATTATATTGTTATTTCTGAGGTTTGTGTCGCGCCTGGCGGGTTGAAATATGATTATCATGTGTTTGTTTGATGGGGTGCTGTCCTCAGATAATAGCATGGTTTGCTTTCGCCGTAAAACATTTTAGAAATAGAAGTTATGTTATACTCACAGACATTATTGTAACAGTTTTAGTTTCTGGACCTGAGTAGCAGGTAGTTTACTTTGGGAACGCTTTTCATCCGGACGTGAAAATACTGCCCCTCTTTTAAGACTCCATAATGTTTCATCATTAGATGCTACAGTCCTCCTTTAAGACTCCATAATGTTTCATCATTAGATGCTACAGTCCTCCTTTAAGACTCCATAATGTTTCATCATTAGATGCTACAGTCCTCCTTTAAGACTCCATAATGTTTCATCATTAGCTGTTACAGTCCTCCTTTAAGTCTCCATCATGTTTAGAATGTGTCTGGAAGCGCTACTCTATCTATTCTACTCTCATCCTTTCGGTTTTAATAATATTTAAAAATAATAATAATAATGTTATAATAGGTAATAACTAACTTTAATAACTAGGGTTAATACCTGCCTGGCGCACCAACAAAATCTTCATATTTACCCCCCTCTAACAATACCGCTACAGAATTAGCGTAGTAGGCCATGTAACTTAAGGTAATCAGAAATATTTAGGACCAACTTATTCCTTGCCACCCATTCTGAAACTAACTGCAGCTCTATGTTAAGTGTTGCAGTCATTTCAGTCGATGTAGTAGCTGAAGTGTTCAGTCATCCGCGTACAAAGACACTGTCTTTACTCAAATGTCATTGGCATGTTGTTGGAAAAGATTGAAAAAGTAGGTGCCAAACAGCTGCCCTGGGGAATTCCTGATTCTACCTTGATTTTGTTGTACAGGCTTCCATTAAAGAACACTCTTTGTGTTCCGTTAGACAGGTAGCTCTGGGGCCATGTGATTTTAATGTTGATAAAATCCTAGTAAAATTGGCTAAATTCCATAAGCAGGCGATTTTAGCTTGGATGTTAGCGTATAAACACAATTTTCCCCCTCACAGATACTTTCTATGGAACAACTAAGATATACGATTTAAAAACAAGTATATTTTTTTTCGTAACTGGTTTGAGAATAACTGGCTACTGATCAACCTAACCACAAATATTAGCATCTTAGCTCTTATTGCAGGACTTTGACTGTTGTACATCACCTCCCCAGTCAACCTATTGTGTGTATTGAAAATTCATATAGGACTGTACAGCTAGCTAACTGGCTACTGATCAACCTATTGTGTGTATTGAACATTCATATTGAACAGCCTTACCTATAGAGTAGCACCACCACCCATCAGCCCATTCTCTTCTTGATGTCAAAGCTGCAGTATATTGTTGCTATAGGAGTTTATGATTAATAATCCTATTTCAAGACACACTAAGATGTCACCATACTATTCATTTAAAGCCCCTCTGTCAGATATAAATCATCAGAGTGGGAAACCAACTGACATGGAAACAATGGAGCAAATGTATCACTATCAGAGGGGTGTATTATGACATCATATAGAACTACTCAGACATTCCAAATCAGGCTTCATCCACATCATGAAGGTGGATATTGATCCAACCATTTCAAAAGTAATGACTGGGCTGATGGAAACAGGATATGCCTGAACACTTTTATAAATGCTGACAGACTATTTGTTACTTCGTTTGACAATTTGTTTGTATATTTGTGTCAGTAAAAATGTCTAAGTGAGAAATGGCTGTGGAAACTCCTTAATGATAACAATCACATCTTAGTTAACTTGGAGTCACATGATATGTTGTGTGGTCCTCCCACTATGACTTGAGAAACCATGTCGTTTATTAGGCTACAGATGAAATAAGTTATGAACTTCACAGGGTGGTGAAAGTGCACGTGATGAGCTTGATGCTCCTTTCCAATACATTTTGAGGTTCTTATTCTGGTGTCATGATGATCGATGCTTGGTTGCCATTTGACAAATAAGATAATCTTCTTTAGGGTCATTGCCCAGAGGATGGCCGAGTACCTGCAAAGGAATGCGTACGTCGATACATCTGTACAGAAGGCAGGAATATCAGGGTTCTCTGGCTGCTTGGAACATTCCAGCATGATCTGGCAGATCCAAATCAGGTGGAGAAAAGGGACCACCATGTAGTTTCTGAACCTCGGCAAGATTTGGCTCTGCTCCCCTCTCCTGGGAAGTCTGCCCGTCCAGATTTTTCCACATCACGGACACCATCCAAACCTGGTGTCCTCCTTCCAGGATCTGCAGTTCCTGGCGTTCACCACCTCATGGCAGTGCCTGAATGTAACATAATGGCGGGATGGCCCATTTCTGTTGGTTCATTCACAACATGGCAATGGAGGTTATCATCAGATCCTCAAAATGGAAGTTGGTGGACAGGTCCGACTCCAGGTTTCACGCCTCCCTCCACTCAGAGCCTGGATTACATTACAACATTGACCACCACTGGGCTCCCATGCCTGGAGACTGCTACAAAACTCATCCAGAACATCAGCTGGGCCCGTCTGAAGTGTTAAACCATCCAAGTCACGCAGCATCCCGATTGTGAAGGGAGTACTCTCTGACCTCCAATGGCTTCCAGATGACCAAATCCCAACAGTGACTGGTGCAGCCTAAAAAGCCTTGGAAGGTGGTATGATGCAAGCCTGAAGGATAAAGACCAGGTGCAACAGCTGCACAAAGACATCAGGGCACTGCCTACATCCACCTCTGGCAACACCCAGCTACCTGGAAAGTTAAAGGCCTGGTGTCTGCAGTTTGGTCTCCTACCCCGGTGTTGTGGCCCCGCACTGTATGAGGGAACCAATCTCAACAGTGGAGAAGATGGAAAGAGGAGTCACAGGCTACTTAAAGAAGTCTCGGAGTTCCACGAAACCCCACCATAGGCCTACTATGGAGATGGTGTCCTCAAGCTGCCCCTCACCAGTCTAACAGAGGAATTCAATGTGCAAAAACCAGGCTCCAGATGACACTGAATGAATCTCAAGACCCAGTGGTGAGCAACAATGCACCCCTTAAAATTTTAGCCGACCTTGGCATCTGGGCGCAAATGGAGGCCAGGAAAAATGAGTCCAGGAGGCAACAGCAACCCTGACATGCTGAAACATTGTGGGTCAAATGTTCAGCATGGGAGAGGAGGCCTTGTATTAGCCGTGACATCTTGGAGAAGGCCACTGCACCAGACATTCCAAATGGTAGTGCTTCAAGTCGCCATCAGGAGGAGGCTGGAATTGGGCCAACCAGTCTTCTTGCCAAACAGGGACAGTGGACTCGAACAGTGTGGATAAATGGAAGATCAGCTGGAAGGATCTGTGGGCCATGACATGGAGGGGTTGAGCTTTTCCATCAGAGCAAAATGACGTCCTTCCAACACCAGTTTAATCTTCACCAATGGTATGGTGAAATCCGGATGAGCAAATCTGTATCCATAACCAGCCAACCTCAGGCACATTCTCACAAGGTGTAAAACAAGCCTCACCCAAGGACGCTACACTTAGGCGTCACAACCAAGTCCTTAAAAACCTTGCGTACGCCCTGGAGGACAAGCGAGCTGCCACCAACTCCCTACCACCCACAGCAGCATCACAGTGCACGGACAAGCTTTGTCCTTTCGAATAAACCATTTTGAGGGCTCTACACCATGGTGACATGATGACCGCTGCTTGGCTGCCATTTGAAAATGCTAAATAATATCTGTTTCCTCCATAATAACCACCACCCTAAGACCTGTACATGGTGCTGCTGGCTCCCGTGCACAGGACAATAAGGTCTTATCATTGAGCTCCAGTACCCTGTTAAAACATCAGTAGAGTTGAAAATTATGATGGAAAACATCTGCGCTATGCTGACAGCAAAGCACGGCATCATTTGGAACACAGAAGTCCGACCAGTGGAGGTGGGCTGCAGAGGTTTTGTGGCAACATCTACAAAGACTGTTAGAGACCTGGGAATTAAGGGCCAGAGCCAGCGTTCAGCAATCAATTCAACCAGTGGGAGCGTTGTAAATGCCCCAAGGAAAGTCGAAAGAGGAACTCTTCATTGAGACTATGATAAACAGCAATCCTTGGGAGAGTTGTGGAATAATATAAAATAAGGATCTGCTGGAGTCCAAGTCAAACCAAGATTCTTTATTTCTGAGCTCAGAGAGAATAACAGAGTTACACAGCGCAGTGTAGACAGTCTGAATTCCTGAAGCATTGAGTGATTAGCACATATCTTTATAGTTTCCTGTTCCTGGGCGGGACTTTATTCATACAAGGACACAGGTGCAAATTGGTTTGCAACACAGAATGATAGTCCCAAGAACAGGAGCTTATAATAGGACAGTTTCACAAGGTTAGTCACATACTCAGTTATGTGGACACACAAACAATTAACATTTTCCATTACAGAGTCTGAACATTTTCATTTCATTAAATCATCAGTGGGCCAACAATGCAAATGTCAACAATGGAACTAATGCATCACATCCAAATATCACTTGATTATCTGTAGTGCTGGAGGAATGACACACCCAGATAAACACACAAAGAGTTTTAAAAAAGGACAGTTTAAAAGAAGGAACCTGATCTTCTTTATATTCAAACTGACATACTCCATATTCAATTCATGTTTTCTAATAAAAACAAACAAATATATGTTTGAGTATACCCTGTACCATTTAATTTCATCTGGTAAAGACAGGTAAACACATTGTCAGTCAACAATATAAGACAACAGGAGCACTGTGTATGTTCTCTGATGAATTTTAAGTCAATGTGATGTGAAATATCAACATACACGCTAAGAGAAGTAATTTCTCTCTCCTGTGTGGATTCTCTAATGACGTTTAAATGACTGTTATGAGTAATATGTTTTCCCACAGTCTGAGCTTTTCTAAGCCTTCTCTGTGTGCAGTCTAATGTGTTATTTCAGGCTTCCTAAATGGGCAAAAGCTTTGGACCCTGGGAGGAGTGGTAAGGCTTCTGCCCTGTGTGTATTCTCTCATGTCGTTTCAGGTTTCCTCTCTGGTTGAAACACTTTCCACATTGGGAGCAGTGGTAAGGCTTCTCTCCGGTGTGTATTCTCTCATGTTGTTTCAGCGTCCCTGGATGGTTGAAACACTTTCCACATTGGGAGCAGTGGTAAGGCTTCTCTCCTGTGTGTATTCTCTCGTGTTGTTTCAGCTCCCCCGAACGGCCGAAACACTTTCCACATTGGGAGCAGTGGTAAGGCTTCTCTCCTGTGTGTATTCTCTCATGTTGTTTCAGCTCCCCCAATGGTTGAAACACTTTCCACATTGGGAGCAGTGGTAAGGCTTCTCTCCTGTGTGTATTCTCTCATGTTGTTTCAGCAGTCCCCCTGTGTGTATTCTCTCGGTTGAAACACTTTCCACATTGGGAGCAGTGGTAAGGCTTCTCTCCTGTGTGTATTCTCTCGTGTTGTTTCAGCACCTCCGACCGGGTGAAACACTTTCCACATTGGGAGCAGTGGTAAGGCTTCTCTCCTGTGTGTATTCTCTCGTGTTGTTTCAGCTCCCCCAACCGGGTGAAACACTTTCCACATTGGGAGCAGTGGTAAGGCTTCTCTCCTGTGTGTATTCTCTCATGTTGTTTCAGCTCCCCCAAACGGACGAAACACTTTCCACATTGGGAGCAGTGGTAAGGCTTCTCTCCTGTGTGTATTCTCTCGTGTTGTTTCAGCTCCCCCAACCGGGTGAAACACTTTCCACATTGGGAGCAGTGGTAAGGCTTCTCTCCTGTGTGTATTCTCTCATGTTGTTTCAGCTCCCCGAACGGACGAAACACTTTCCACATTGGGAGCAGTGGTAAGGCTTCTCTCCTGTGTGTATTCTCTCATGAGCTTTCAGTTGTGCTTTCTGGTTAAAACTCTTTCCACACTGGGAGCAGTGGTGTCGTCTTGCTGGTTTGGACGTCCCTGGCTCTGGTTCCTCTGAGTCTGGTCTTTCTCCTGCCAAAGATAGTGTTATTTTTAAATAGAGACCCCAATGAAACCACATGATAAAACAACCTTGCTACGAGGGTAAATCCTAAATCAGATCTCTCAATAACCTGAGGCCAGTTTTAACAATCTTAGTGTGATTTTAAAACAAATGTAGAGCTTCCTGGTAATTACTGCTATGTTTACATTACTTATTTTATACATCCTGTTTTACAAGTCAGAACACAAAAACCTAGACAGTTCTAGGACACTGAAGACACAGACGTCGCTGGATTCCAATTGAACAGGTGGTTCTAAATATATAACTTTCATAGCTGAATGATACAGAATGTGACCTACACACTTCCTTAAACATAAAATAACCAAAGAAGTAATTTTGTGTGGAAGTCCAAAACTAGTTTTTACGTCACAGATACAAAGCACATCAGTAACATCTCCCCGTTGTTGAAAGGGTTCGACACATTGCTGTTTAAATGGACCAATTTCTTATTTAGACATTCACAGATTTTCAACATTTTGATTATCGCCGATGTCATATTTTGGGTAAAGTAAAAAATAAGGTGAAATATTTGGGTAAATGTTCCTAAAACTGATAGTAACAACAATAAACAAAAATATAAACGCAACATGTAAAGTGTTGGATGTTTCATGAGCTGAAAAAAAAGATTGCAGAATTTTTTACATCCCTGTTAGTAAACATGAATTCTTTGCCAAAATAATCCATCCACCTGACAGGTGTGGCATATCAAGAAGCTGATTGAACAGCTTGATTATTACACAGGTGCACCTTGTGCTGGGGATAATAAAAGGCTACTCGAAAATGTGCAGTTTGTTCACACAACAATGCCACAGATCTCTGAGGGAGCGGGCAATTGGCATGCTGACTGCAGGAATGTCCACTGGAGCTGTTGTCAGGGAATTTAATGTACAGTACCAGTCAAAAGTTTGGACTCACCTACTCATTCAAGGGTTTTTCTTTATTTTTACTATTTTCTACATAGTAGAATAATAGAGAAGACATCAAAATGATTAAAAAACACATGGAATCATGTAGTAACCACAAGTGTTAAATCAAAATATATATTTTATTCTTCAAAAGTTGCCACCCTTGCTTTCTCTCAAACAGCTTCACCTGGAATCCTTTTCCAACAGTCTTGTAGGAGTTCCCACATATGCTGAGAACTTGTAGGCTGCTTTTCCTTCACTCTGCTATCCAACTCATCCCAAACCATCTTGATTTGGTTGAGGTCGGGGGATTGTGTAGGCCAGGTCATCTGATGCAGCACTCCATTACTCTCCTTCTTGGTCAAATAGCTCTTACACAGCCTGGAGGTGTGTGTTGGGTCATTGTCCTGTTGAAAAACAAATGACAGTGGGACTAAGCCCAAACCAGATGGGATGGCATATCGCTGCAGAATGCTGTGGTAGTCATGCTGGTTAAGTGTGACTTGAATAAATAAATCACTGACATTGTCAATAGCAAAGCACCCGCACACCATCACATCTCCTCCTCCATGCTTCACGGTGGGAACCACACATGCGGAGATAATCTGTTCATCTACTCCTCGTCTCAAGGACAGATATCCACCGGTCTAATGTCAATTGCTCGTGTTTCTTGGCCCAAGCAAGTCTCTTCTTCTTATTGGTGTCCTTTAGTAGTGGTTTCCTTGCAGCAATTCGACCATGAAGGCCTGATTCACGCAGTCTCCTCTGAACCGATGATGTTGAGATGTGTCTGTTGCTTGAACTTTGTGAAGCATTTATTTGGGCTGCAATTTCTAAGGCTGGTAACTCTAATGAACTTATGCATCAGAAGTAACTCTGGATCTTCCATTCTTGTGGTGGTCCTTAAAGTAATGATGGACTGTTGCTTCTCTTTGCTTATTTGAGCTGTTCTTGACATAATATGGACTTCGTCTTTTACCCAATAGGGCTATCTTCTGTATACCCCCCTACCTTGTCACAACACAACTGATTGGCTCAAACACATTAAAACCTGTTATAGCACATTAACTCTTGAAACTAGGGGGCACTATTTTCATTTTTGGAAAAATAACGTTCCCAAAGTAAACAGGCTATTTCTCAGGACCAGGTGCTAGAACATGCATATAATTGACAGCTTAGGATAGAAAACACAAAAGTTTCCAACACTGTAAAAATATTGTCTGTGAATATAACAGAACTGATATTGGAGGCGAAAGCCTGAGAAAAATCCAATCAGGAAGTGACTCTTATTTTGAAACCTCTGCGTTCCTATGCATCCCTATTGACCATTGAAAGGGATATCAACCAGATTCCTTTTTCTATAGCTTCCCTAATGTGTCTACAGTCACTAGACATAGTTTCAGGCTTTTATTTTGAAAAATGAGCGTGAACGACAACATTGCGTCAGTGGTCAGGTGGTGGCTCTCAGATTGATTTGTGCATAATAGACAAAGGCGGCCATTGTGCCTCTCGCTCCTCGTGAAAAGCCAATTGTCCTGGTTGATATATTATCAAATAGATATTTGAAAAACACCTTGAGGATTGATTATAAAAAAGGTTTGCCATGTTTCTGTCGATATTATGGATCAAATTTTGAGGTTTTTTCTCAACAAAACGTGAAGAATAAACAGAGGTATTTTGGCTATAAAAAAATCATCTTTATGGAACAAAATTAACATTTGCTGTCTCACTGGGAGTCTCGTGGGTGAAAACATCCGAAGCTCATCAAAGGTAAACTATTTAATTTGATTGCTTTTCTGATTTTCGTGACCAAGCTCCCTGCTGCTAGCTGGACATAATACTATGCTAGGCTATCGATAAACTTACACAAATGCTTGTCTTGCTTTGGCTGTAAAGCATAATTTCAAAATCTGAGATGACAGGGTGATTAACAAAAGGCTAAGCTGTGTTTCACTATATTTCACTTGTGATTTCATGAATATTAATATTTTCTAGTAAGATTTTTTGTCCGTTGCGTTATGCTAATTAGTGTAGTTGATGACAATTCTCCCGGATCCGAGAGGAGTAGTTCCAAAAGGTTAAAACACATTAAAACCTGCTAGCGGAATGTTGACAACATCCTGTGAAATTGCAGAGTGCAAAATATATTTTTTTTAATGAGAAATATTTAACTTTCATTCATTCACAAGTGCAAAGCTTAACTTCTTGTTAATCTAGCCACCGTGTCAGATCTCAAAAAGGCTTTGCGGCAAAAGCAAACCATGAGATTATCTGAGGACAGCACCCCATCAAACAAACACATGACAATCACCCCATCAAACAAACACATGACAATCATATTTCAACCCGCCAGGCGCGACAAAATCCTCAGAAATAACGATATAATTTGTGCCTTACCTTTGAAGAGCTTCTTCTGTTGGCACTCCAATATGTCCCATAAACATCACTTTAGTTCGATTAATTCCGTCGTTATATCTCCAAAATGTCCATTTATTTGGCGCGTTTGTCACGTTCTGTCCATCGTTCGTATGTGTTTTCCTTGTTTTAGTGTTGGTCAGGACGTGAGCTGGGTGGGCATTCTATGTTGTGTGTCTGGTTTGTCTATTTCTATGTTTGGCCTGATATGGTTCTCAATCCAAAATGTCCTGATTTATTTAGGTAGCCTGTTTTGTGTTGGGTTTTGTGGGTGATTGTTCCTGTCTCTGTGTTTGCACCAGATAGGACTGTTTAGGTTTTCACTTTTCTTGTTTTGTATAGTCTGTTCATGTATAGTGGTCTTTATTAAAAACATGAATAACCACCACGCTGCATTTTGGTCCGCCTCTCTTTCACCAGAAGAAAACCCTTACAGCGTTTGATTAAAAAAAAACACTGGTTCCAACTCGCCCAGCATGACTACAAAATATCTAATAAGTTACCTGTAAACGCTTTCAAACATTTCAAACAACTTTCCTAATCCAACTTTAGGTATTTTAAAACGTAAATAATCGAGAAAATTTAAGACGGGATAAACTGTGTTCAATACCGGATAAAAACAACGTGAAGCGAGTGACCTGGAGCGCGCATCAAAACATTAGAGAGCACTAGGCTGGACCCTCGTTCTGAATAGCCGAACTTCTTCATTTCTCTAAAGAAAAACATCAACCAATTTCTAAAGACTGTTGACATCTAGTGGAAGCAATAGGAACTGCAACCAAGTGCCACAGAAAAGTGCCACACAAAACCATTTGAAAACAGAGTCACCTCAACAACAAAAACTTCCTCCTGGATGGTTTGTCCTCTGGGTTTCACCTGCCAAATAAGTTATGATATACGCACAGACATTATTTTAACAGTTTTAGAAACTTTAGAGTGTTTTCTATCCAAACCTACCAATTATATGTATATCCTAGCTTCTGGGCAGGTTGCAGGTAGTTTACTTTAGGAACGCCAATCAGTTATTCAGCCAGACCTATATGCCATCTCTTTTGCCTCCCTCTTCATCATACCATTTTTAAATTTATCATCAATCCACGTGGATTTAACAGTTTTACAGTCATTTTCTTAATGGGTGCATGCTTATTAGTAACTGGGATAAGCAATTTCATGAACGTGTCAAGGGCAGCATCTGGTTGCTCGTCATTACACACCTCGGACCAACAAATATTGTTTCCATTGTTGGAATCGGCTAAACTTTGAACATGGAGACATTAAAGAAGTGATAGGAAGTGAAAGAGACTGGGTGTTATGTCAGAAGTTAATGGTTCTCTGAAGAAAGACAGATGGCTTCGGAATGTGTTGGGTGGACGAGAGGAGAGCAAAGTGTGAAACAGGGGAGACGAACATCTGTGGAATAGATGAAGGAGAGGTTGAGGTCAGGACAGATTCTCATCAGGGAGAAAGGTCTGGTATCCTGTTACTCTCTTTACTCTCTTCCTGTGGAACCATAAGATGGAAGGATTGGAGAGAAGGAGTGTCTTAAGTGAGACATATCTGGATGGAACAAATGTTGGGTTGTCTGAATTACAGATGTACAGAACCTTTGGGAATAATTAAACTTGGTTAAAGCTTCTCTAGAGTCTGTGAGTTATTTACTGTGAAATAAAATAACCTAACAACAACATAGGAATCCCCACAAACAATTGTATGATCTCTTATATAGAACATTAGGCCCAGCCTTTTGGAACTGTGGTTGTCCTAGATATGACTACTATATTGTGATCACAACAGCCGATGAATTTGGATACTGCTTTCAAACACATTCCTGCAGCAATAGTAAAGATATGATCAAAATATGTTGATGATTCAATTTCTGTACTGTTTGTAACTACTCTGGTACGTTGATTGATAAACTGAACCAAGTTGCAGGTGTAACAGTATAACTTTAGACCGTCCCCTCGCCCATACCCGGGCGTGAACCAGGGACCCTCTGCACACATCAACAACAGTCACCCACGAAGCATCGTTACCCATCGCTCCACAAAAGCCGCGGCTCTTGCAGAGCAAGGGGAACCACTACCTCAAGGTCTCAGAGCAAGTGACGTCACCGATTGAAACGCTATTTAGCGCGCACCACCGCTAACTAGCTAGCCGTTTCACATCCGTTACACAGGCACTGGTTACAGTTCGAAGCTTTCTCTTGAGTAGGCAGCCTGATCACAGCTTTCCTCCAGTATTAGATCATTAATTAACAGTGTCTTGAGTTTAGTTTGCCTGTTCTACAGTCTTGTAAAGATAGGGGGGTTGACTGGGACAGGCAATGTAACATCCATAATGTTTTATGGAATGTTTTTGTAAAACAAGCACCTTATATCAGGTCATCTTGAAACTTTCCCTCTAAAGCTAACTTTCATCAAGGTTTTATATGGTCTATCGGTTTCTCTCTTTTCATTGGCAGAATCCTTTTTCAGTGTTATGATATTCATAACATCCATATACACTACTCTTCCTGTCAACTAACAGAACTCTGCTGGTTGTCCTGGTAACAGATACCAGTGGACAGATCTATTTATTTGTTCAAACTGAACTACAGCACTTACTTTGATGAGTCAAATCTGATACTTTCTTCTCTTCTCCTCCTCTCACAGTTCCACTTAGTCCTGTTGTTTTCCTGCAGTCCACCAGCAGCACAGACAACCTCTTCATACCCAGCAGTAAGGTGCTACCGGGAGAGGCACGACACGGGGACTCCGGGAGGGAGGAAGGGCTAGCGTTGTCCTGGTAACCATAAAGAGGGGACACAGACACATACCATTATGGATGCTGATGTCACTGTTGTCATAAAGTGCTTTACAGAAACAAAGCCCAGACCCAGATAGAGCAAGCTGTATGCTAGACCAGACCAAGCTGTACCATCTGGTGTTCTGAAATGGAGAGACTCTTCTCTGCCTCGTCAGCATCAGGATGTTGAGGCTCCCCAGAGGATCCACGATAGTCATGTCTCTCTCCTGTGTTAACGAGAACATCAAACAGATGGTGAACTTATTACCATCATCAATTATTACTGTCTATTACAGTCATAGGGTCTTATCAGAGGCATTAATATCTCTAAATTAATTGGGTGCCTTTTGTGTCCCTTTGATATTTTAAGTATAAATTATGCTCCATTATTACATTTTAAAAGCCTGTTATATATAATTAAATCTAATTTCAAAGTCCCAAAAATACATGTAACAATGGCAGATTGACCCTTTAACAATTTATATAGTACTGAACATCACATTGAAGTGAATAACCTAAGTAGAATGACCCTTAAAAACCACACATTAGTTCAACAACGGCATAGTTTGTGCCCCTGTTTTTAAGACAGTACTCACTGGTGTTAATCTGATATTCTGTCTCCTCCTCTTTCACTCCCAAAACGTCTTCCTCCTTCACCTTTACTGAGATAGAACCTTTTAGAGAGGAAGAGGATGCTTTCTCTTCTTTCCCTATAACAGCCTCCTCTTCCTCCTTTTTCATTCTGAAAGGTTCTTTCTCTCCTTTCACTGTAATATCCTCCTCTTCGTCTTTCACGACAATGTTCAGCGCCAGAGCTTCTTTCTCTCCTTTCACTGTAATATCCTCCTCTTCGTCTTTCACGACAATGTTCAGCGCCAGAGCTTCTTTCTCCGGACAGCAGACATCCTCTTCTTCAGCAGGGGATGAGTAGTTTAATGAGCTCATGGTCAGGGATGTTAGCTAGCTAGTTAGCATTAGCGAATAGCCTAGTGCTAGGCTCAGTATCAATCTTTAACAAATTTGCAACTTGAACAAGCAAATTAGGTTCAAGTTAACGTCAACTGAAATGTGTTTTATACACTGCGATTAGCTAATGTACATTAACATGGCCTAAAACGTCAATCTTTCAGTTTTATCTTGTCTAGCAAGCTACCGACGTGGTTGAAATAGTATCCGTGTTGTTGTTCCTGAAGAAGCGTCCGTCCAGTCCATTATACGTCACGCAAGAAGCATCACCTGAAAGACGCTCGTCGCCATCTGCTGGCTGGAGTGGGTAACGCAGTTTGGAAACAATAGTTACTACACTTTTTGTATTGGAAAGAACGTCATAATTATTTAACAATAAGCTGATATATTTTCTCTTACGTCTTACAACTAATACTTTCCTGTACACAGACGTAGAAGCGTAATATGAATATGTAGATGATGCATAAATACTTCCATGAATAGGAAGTGTGTTTATACACATTTAATCTGTACATTTTAAATCTAGATGTGACCATACTATTCCCTTAAAGCTACGCTACAAAGCTACAACAGGTGTAGACATTACCGTGAAATTCTTACTGACAAGCCCTTAACCAACAATGTAGTTAAGAAAAATAAGAGGTAAGAAAAAAAGTTACACAATAAAAAAACTATACCGTGGCTACAGAGTCAATGTGGAGGCTGTATACAGGAGGTACCAGTACAGAGTCAATGTGGGGGCTATATACAGGGGGAACCAGTACAGAGTCAATGTGGGGGCTATATACAGGGGGTACCAGTACAGAGTCAATGTGGGGGCTATATACAGGGGGAACCAGTACAGAGTCAATGTGGAGGCTATATACAGGAGGTACCAGTACAGAGTCAATGTGGAGGCTATATACAGGAGGTACCGGTACAGAGTCAATGTGGAGGCTTTACACAGGAGATACCAGTACAGAGTCAATGTGAAGGCTATATACAGGGGGTACCAGTACAGAGTCATAGTGGAGGCTATATACAGGGGGTACCGGTACAGAGTCAATGTGGAGGCTATATACAGGGGGTACCAGTACAGAGTCAATGTGGAGACTATATACTGGGGGTACCAGTACAGAGTCAATGTGGCGGCTATATACAGGGGGTACCAGTACAGAGTCAATGTGGAGGCTATATACAGGGGGTACCAGTACAGAGTCAATGTGGAGGCTATATACAGGGGGTACCAGTACAGAGACAATGTACTGAGGTACAGATCAGGAGCAGGTGTTGAAATAAAATACATACATCTTTATACAGTTTGATTTAATGCGGCTTAATGACCAAAAGCACAATTCTATTTTTGTAAACATGAGACAGAGCAGAATGTGGCCACCTTTCGAGACAGGATTGTGTCACGGATCTGGGGAAGTGGACCAAAGCATTTCTGCAGCATTGAAGTTCCTAAAGAACACAGTGGCCGTCATCATTCTTAAATGGAAAGTTTGGAAGTTTGGAACCACCAAGACTTCCTAGTGCTGGCCGCCCAGCCAAACTGAACAATTGGGGGAGAAGGGCCTTGGTCAGGGACGTTACTGAGAACCCGATGGTCACTCTGACAGAGCTCAAGAGTTCCTCTGTGGAGATGGGAGAACCTTCCAGAAGGACAACCATCTCTGCAGCACTCCACCAATTTGGCCTTTTTGGTAGAGTGGCCAGACGGAAGCCACTTCTTAGTAAAAGGCACATGAAAGTCTGTATGGAGTTTGCCAAAAGGCACCTAAAGGACTCTCAGACCATGAGAAACAAGATTCTCTGATCTGATGAAACCAAGATTGAACTCTTTGGCCTGAATGCCAAGTCTGGAGGAAACCTGGCATCATCCCTACAGTGAATCGTGGTGGTGGCAATATCATGGTGTTGGGATATTTTTCAGCGGCAGGGACTGGGAGACTAGTCAGGATCGAGGGAAAGATGTACGGAGCAAAGTACAGAGAGATAATTGATGAAAACCTGCTCAAGAGCACTCAGGACCTCAGACTGGGGCAAAGGTTCACCTTCCAACAGGACAACGACCCTAAGCACACAGCGAAGACAACATAGAAGTGGCTTTGGGACAAGTCTCTGAATGTCCTTGAGAGGCCCAGCCAGAGCCCGGATTTGAACCTGATCGAACAACTGTGAAGAAATCCTAAAATAGCTGCGCAGTGACGCTCTCCATCCAAACTGACAAATCTTGAGAGGATCTGCAGAGAAGAATGGGAGAAACTCCACAAATACAGGGGTGCCAAGATTGTAGTGTCATACCCAAGGTGGCTTGAGGCTATAATCACTGCCAAAGGTGCTTCAACAAAGCACTGAGTAAAGGTTCTGAATACTTATTTAAATGTGATATTTCAGTTTTAATTTTAAAATGCATTTGCATACATTTCTAATCCTGTTTTTTGCTTCGTCATTATAGGGTGTTGTTGTGCAGATTCATGAGGAAAACCTCCCAATTGAATCCATTTTAGAATATTCCAGTAAATTCAGGAAGTAAACTGAAAATTCCAATTCTCTTCTATGGTTTTCAATGAGGAAAATGTGGAATTTGGTTTACTTTCTGAATTGACTGGAATTGAAATGGAATTTACTCCAACCCTTGTTTTACTACAAATCTGTCAACGTCATCATTTAGTCAATCGATGTTATAATGCATAAAGCTCACAGATGTGATTGTTCTCATTCAGAGTAAATTATTCTAATTGAATAAAACAGAATTAAACAAATCAAATGTATTATGCACCTGAGTAACTTCAACAACCTGGTTGATTCTTTGCTCAACAACACTGACTGTGAATCAATCTGGTTGATTCTCTGGTTGATTCTCTACTCAACAACACTGACTGTGAATCAATCTGGTTGATTCTCTGGTTGATTCTCTGCTCAACAACACTGACTGTGAATCAATCTGGTTGATTCTCTGGTTGATTCTCTGCTCAACAACACTGATCGTGTCAAACTTTGTTTTGTATCCAGGCTGTCACTTCTGTCATCAGCTACTAACACCAGTGCTGCACCTTTGTCCTTGTCCCTGGATGACGGATTCCTGCTCCCTCTTCCATAGTGAGAACACTGATGGCTCAACATGGTTTTCTGAGAGACTGGATGACGGCTTCCTGCTCCCTCTTCCATAGTGGGAACACTGATGGCTCAACATGGGCTTCCTGGTTATGAAAGAAAGTGTGGTGGTCAATGGTAGCCTCTCCCATTGTTTGAAGCAGTTGTAGTCTTTGTTGGCATGTATCCAGACCACAGAATGGTAGTAGAAAGGAGCCTGTTCCCTGCATGCTTCCTCACAATCATTGTCTGGATCGACCACTCCCCCACCTGACCACAGGACCAGAATTGCTGTCGGATCTTCATTCCTACAGCCTTCATCTCTGTCCCCGGAGTCTCTTCACTGTCTGATCTTCATTCCTACAGCCTTCATCTCTGTCCCCGGAGTCTCTTCACTGTCTGATCTTCATTCCTACAGCCTTCATCACCATCCCCGGAGTCTCTTCACTGTCTGATCTTCATTCCTACAGCCTTCATCACCATCCCCGGAGTCTCTTCACTGTCTGATCTTCATTCCTACAGCCTTCATCACCATCCCTGGAGTCTCTTCACTGAGTAAGTAAAGATAGTATAAGAAACCTCTCCCATTCTACTTGTCTATTATCTTTGTTTAGAAATAGTCATTTGTGTGACCTAATGATTTTCCCTACAATTTATTTTAAGGATTTAGAAATATAGAAATGGTAGAACGAGGAATGTCAGAGTCTGGAATATAAATATATACAGTTGGTTTACAATGTATATGATGGTGTGTCTAGACATTATGGACCGTATATGAATATAAAAGGTGTGTACAGCAGTAGTTATATAGGATGAGCCTTGACTAGAATACAGGGTGGAGTACTGGGGGGTAGACGGCTAGTAACAGTGACTGAGTTCAGGGCAGGGTACTGGGCAGAGGCCGGCTAGAGGTGACTATTTAACAGTCTGATGACCTGGAGATAGACCACACATTAACTATTGTGGTGGCAGCATCATGTTATGGGTATGCTTGTCGCCGGCAGGGACTGGGGAGTTTGTCAGGATCAAAAGAAATATGAAAAGAGCAAAGTGTAGACTTTGTATAGGCACTGTTCAGCCTTAACTGTGGAGTGACCCTATAAAATGGGATATCAGCCAACTCAGTGACAACTACAGAATACAACAATGTATAGTTTACACAAATATTAGTCTCTTAGCTCTTATTGCAGGACATTGACTGTGGTACATCACCTCCCCAATCAACCTATTGTGTGTATTGAAAATTCATATAGGACTGTACAGCTAGCTAACTGGCTACTGATCAACCTATTGTGTGTATTGAACATTCATATTGAACAGCCTTACCTATAGAGTAGCACCACCACCCATCAGCCCATTCTCTTCTTGATGTCAAAGCTGCAGTGTATTGTTGCTATAGGAGTTTATGATTAATAATTATATTTACTTCAAGACACACTAAGATGTCACCATACTATTCATTTAAAGCCCCTCTGTCAGATATAAATCATCAGAGTGGGAAACCAACTGACATGGAAACAATGGAGCAAATGTATCACTATCAGAGGGTTGTATTATGACATCATATAGAACTACTCAGACATTCCAAATATCATTTGATTATCAGAGGGGTGTATTATGACATCATATAGAACTAGTCAGACATTCCAAATATCATTTGATTATCAGAGGGGTGTATTATGACATCATATAGAACTACTCAGACATTCCAAATATCATTTGATTATCAGAGGGGTGTATTATGACATCATATAGAACTACTCAGACATTCCAAATCAGGCTTCATCCACATCATGAAGGTGGATATTGATCCAACCATTTCAAAAGTAATGACTGGGCTGATGGAAACAGGTTATGCCTGAACAATTTTATAAAAGCCGACAAACTATATGTTAGTTTGTTTGACATGGTGGGGACTTTTTGTGTCAGTAAAAATGTATAAGCGAGAAATGGAGGTGGAAACTCCTTTATGAGCAAATATTTATATAATAACCATCACATCTTAGTTAACTTGGAGTCACGTGATGATATGTTGTGTGGTCCTCCCACTACGACTTGGGAACCCATGTAGTTTATTAGGCTACAGATGAAATAAGTTATGAACTTCACAGGGTGGTGAAAGTGCACGTGATGAGCTTGATGCTCCTTTCCAATACATTTTGAGGGTCTTATTCTGGTGACATGATGATCGATGCTTAGCTGCCATTTGACAAATAAAATAATATCTCTCTCATCCATAATAATCTCATCATGTAGGTAGCCTACCAACACTGTATCTATGAGCTGCTGGCTACAGTGCACGGGACAAGATAATTTTTGCTATGTAATGCAAGTTTTGTTAAACCATCAGTAGAGTTGAAAATGCGATGGAAACCATTGGGAATTTAACAGCAAAAGTTATTTATTTGTCACGCAAAGCCTTTAATCTGCAATAAACCTGTTTGATAGAAACATTTCTGGTGGGAAAATGTATATATTGTTTTATGCGATTTGAGAATATTCACATGAAAATCTGTCTCAAATTACATGGAAACTTAGCTACTAAGGTGGATATATAAAGTGGAACGAGGAACTCTTCTTTGAGACAATGATAAACAGCAATCCTTGGGAGAGTTGTGGTGGATATTATAAAATAAGGATCTGCTGGAGTCCAAGTCAAACCAAGATTCTTTATTTCTGAGCTCAGAGAGAATAACAGAGTTACACAGCGCAGTGTAGACAGTCTGAATTCCTGAAGCATTGAGTGATGAGCACATATCTTTATAGTTTCCTGTTCCTGGGAGGGACTTTATTCATACAAGGACACAGGTGTAAATTGATTTGCAACACAGGATGATACTCCCAAGAACAGGAGCTTATAATAGGACAGTTTCACAAGGTTAGTCACATACTCAGTTGTGGACACACAAACAACTAACATTTTCCATTACAGAGTCTGAACATTTTCATTTCATTAAATCATCAGTGGGCCAACAATGCAAATGTCAACAATGGAACTAATGCATCACATCCAAATATCACTTGATTATCTGTAGTGCTGGAGGAATGACACACCCAGATAAACACACAGTCAGAGTTGAAAAAATGACCATTTAAACACATGGAATCTGATCTATCCTACATTTGAACACAAGAAAACTGATTTACATTATATTCAAACTGACATGCTCCATATTGTCACGATGTGGCCTTTTCTGGGTATAGATTGTGGCTTCCCCCTCTCCTACAACCAGGTTCTGTTATCTCAGGTCGTAACTACCTGGCGGAGACTCCCGCCCCCTTTTCATACAGAGAGAGACCACAGAGTGAACAAAGGAATTCACATGGCCGAACTCCTAAATCCCCAAAATGGCAAAATTAAACTATATGTCCACCTTTGAGAGTGTGGGAAGGGTCTGTGGACACTTAAGGGACAGTTATGTTGAGTGTGTTTCATTTGGTGACCTTAGAGAGGACTGGAAACACATAACTATGTCTCAATGTGTACATTTCTCAATTATGGGGTTTGCATCTAATTCTTGTATAAAATGAATGAGTAAAGATGCAACTATATATGAAATGATGTAATGTGATGTTAAACCTTCAATGTGAGAGAATTGTATTCCTTTAAAAGTGTAACTAAGTCATTGGTCCCCGAGGGCACAGACAAGATCTGGCGTCATGGAACCGCCTATCCTATTGTTTAGAATAAAAGCCCCTCCTAAAAAAAAATCCTCTTCAGGATTCATCCTCTTCCCTTTGTCCACCAAGCCGTCATATCAGCTTAGCCCAGTAGGAGAAGTCATTATTCTCTCCTGTGTGGATTCACACATGTTTTTTACGCTACTGATGAGTAAAAAGCCTTCCCCCCAGTCTGAACATTTGTAAGGCTTCTCCCCCGTGTGCGGTCTCATGTCTTCTTTCAGGTGTCCTAATTGGGTAAAAACACATTGCACGCTGGGATCAGTGGTAAGATTTCTCACCTGTGTGAATTCGCTCGTGCTCTTTCAGGCTTCCTGACCGGCTAAAACTCTTTCCACACTGGGCGCAACGGAAAGGCTTCTCCCCTGTGTGTATTCGCAAATGATCTTTGAGGGTGTCTAACCGCTTAAAACTCTTTCCACACTGGGAGCAATGGTGAGGCTTCGCTCCTGTGTGTATCCTCTCATGTCTTTTCATGTTAACTAAATGGTTAAAACTCTTTCCACAATGGGAACAGTAGTAAGGCTTCTCCCCTGTGTGAATTCGCTCATGAGCTTCCAGCTTAACTAACGCTGTAAAACTCTTTCCACACTGGGAGCAGTGGTATGGCTTCTCCCCTGTGTGTATTCTCCCATGTCTTTTCATGTTTCCTAACTGGTTAAAACTATTTCCACACTGGCCACAATGGTACGGCTTCTCTCCTGAGTGTATTCGCTCATGAGCTTTCAGGCTTCCTAACAGGCTAAAACTCTTTCCACACTGGCCGCAATGGTATGGCTTCTCTCCCGTGTGTATTCGCTCATGAGCTTTGAGGCTTCCTAACCGGCTAAAACTATTTCCACACTGGGTGCAATGGTACAGCTTCTCTCCTGTGTGTGTCCTCTCAGGTCTTTTCAGGCTTCCTAACTTGATCTGGGAACAGAGGTGTCGTCTTGATGTTGTGGTGGTCTTTGGTTCCTCCAAGTTTGGTTTTCCTCCTGCCAAAGACAGTGTTTATATAAAAAGAGACCAGAATGAAACCTCCACTCTCCAATTTTTTGTAAATGTGTTTACATTGCTTTGCCATCCACGTGACAGGTGTAGCATATCAAAAAGCTGATTAAACAGCATAACACAGGTGTACCTTGTGCTGGGGACACTAAAAAGCCACTCTAAAATGTACAGTTGTCACACAACACAATGCCACAGATGTCTCAAGTTTTGAGGGAGTGTGCAAATGGATTAGGGACTGCAGGAATATCCACTGGAGCTGCTACCAGAGAATTGAATGTTGCATTCTCTACCATCAGCCGCCTACAATGTCTTTTTAGAGAATTTGGAAGTCCGTCCAACAGGCCTCACAACCGCAGATCGAGGACCTCCAGATCGTCTGAGATCAGCCACCCAGACATCTGAT
The DNA here is from genome assembly GCF_023373465.1 of Oncorhynchus keta. Taxonomy (NCBI): domain Eukaryota; kingdom Metazoa; phylum Chordata; class Actinopteri; order Salmoniformes; family Salmonidae; genus Oncorhynchus; species Oncorhynchus keta. The sequence continues at coordinate 9,486 of NW_026284881.1, read as the reverse complement.
GAAACTGAGGAGTATTTATCCTTGAGGACTATTTAACAAAGCCCTTTTGCGGGGAAAACTAATTCTGATTCGCTGGGCCTGGCTCCCAAGTGGGTGGGCTTACGCCCCAACAGATCCACTAAATGCGCCCCTGCCCAGTCATGTGAAGTCCATAGATTAGGGCCTAATAAATGTATTTACGTTGACTACTTTCCTAATTTGAACTGTAAATCATTGAAATTGTTGTTTTCATATCTGTTCAGTATATACATACAGTGGAGAGAACAAGTATTTGATACACTGCCGATTATGCAGGTTTTCCTACTTACAAAGCACGTAGAGGCCAGTAAGTTTTTATCATAGATACACTTCAACTGTGAGAGACGGAATCTAAAAATTGTAAAAATCCAGAAAATCACATTGTATGATTTTTAAGTAATTAATTTGCATTTTATTGCATGACATAAGTACTTGATCACCTACCAACCAGTAAGAATTCCAGCTCTCACAGACCTGTTAGTTTTTCTTTAAGGATCCCTCCTGTTCTCCACTCATTACCTGTATTAACTGCACCTGTTTGAACTTGTTACCTGTATAAAAGACACCTGTCCACACACTCAAACAGACTCCAACCTCTCCACAATGGCCAAGACCAGAGAGGGTGTAAGGACATCAGGGATAAAATTGTAGACCTGCACAAGGCTGGGATGGGCTACAGGACAATAGGCAAGCAGCTTGGTGAGAAGGCAACAACTGTTGGCGCAATTATTAGAAAATAATTAGTAACACACTATGCCGTCATGGATTAAAATCCTGCAGCGCACGCAAGGTACTCCCTGCTCAAGCCAGCGCATGTCCAGGCCCGTCTGAAGTTTGCCAATGACCATCTGGATGATCCAGAGGAGGAATGGGAGAAGGTTATGTGGTATGATGAGACAAAAATAGAGCTTTTTGGTCTAAACTCCACTCGCCGTGTTTGGAGGAAGAAGAAGGATGAGTACAACACCAAGAACACCATCCCAACCGTGAAGAATGGAGGTGGAAACATCATTCTTTGGGGATGGATGGGGCCATGAGGGGAGGATGGATGGGGCCATGATCTTGGCCAACAACCTCCTTCCCTCAGTAAGAGTATTGAAGATGGGTCGTGGCTGGGTCTTCCAGCATGACAACGACCCGAAACACTCAGCCAGGGCAACTAAGGAGTGGCTCCGTGAAGCAACTCAAGGTCCTGGAGTGGCCTAGCCAGTCTCCAGACCTGAACCCAATAGAAAATCGTTGGAGCGAGCTGAAAGTCCGTATTGCCCAGCGACAGCCCTGAAACCTGAAGGATCTGGAGAAGGTCTGTATGGAGGAGTGGGCCAAAATCCCTGCTGCAGTGTGTGCAAACCTGGTCAAGAACTACAGGAAACATATGGTCTCTGTAATTGCAAACAAAGGTTTCTGTACCAAACATTAAGTTATGCTTTTCTGATGTATCACACACTTATGTCATGCACTAAAATGCAAATTAATTACTTAAAAATCATACAATGTGATTTCCTTGATTTTTGTTTTAGATTCCATCTCTCACAGTTGAAGTGTACATATGATAAAAAAATTACAGACCTCTACATGCTTTGTAAGTAGGAAAACCTGCAAAATCGGCAGTGTGTTAAATACTTGTTCTCCCCACTGTGTATAGAGAACCAGTCAAAGGTGGACACACCTACTCATTCAAGGGTTTTTCTTTATTTTTCAAAACTATTTTCTACATTGTAGAATAATAGTGAAGACATCAAAACTATGAAATGACACAAATGGAATCATGTAGTAAACAAAAAAAGTGTTAAACAAATCAAAATATATTTTATATTTGAGATTCTTCAAAGTAGCCACCCTTTGTCTTGATGACAGCTTTGCACACTCTTGGCATTCTCTCAACCAGCTTCATAGTCATCTGGAAAGCATTTCAATTAACAGGTGCCTTGTTTAAATATTAATGTGTTTTTCCTTCTTAGTGCGTTTGAGCCAATCAGTTGTCTTGTGACAAGTTAAAGGGGTATACAGAAGACAGCCCTATTTGGTAAAAGACCAAGTCCAAATGGCTCAAATAAGCAAAGAGAAACAACAGTCCATCATTACTTGAAGACATGGTCAGTCAATACCGAATATTTCAAGAACTTTGAAAGTTTCTTGAAGTACAGTCGCAAAAAACATCAAAAGCTACGATGAAACTGGCTCTCATGAGGACCTCCACAGGAAAGGAAGACCCAGTTACTTCATTTACTTACCAGCCTCAGAAATTGCAGCCCAAATAAATGATTTACAGAGTTCAATTAAGAGACACATCTCAACATCAACTGTTCAGAGGAGACTGTGTGAATCAAGAAGCATGAGCAATGGACCGGTGGAAATCTGTCCTTTGGTCTGATGAGTCCAAATTTGAGATTTCCGGTTCCAACCGACATGTCTGTGAGACGCAGAGTAGGTGAACGGATGATCTCCACATGTGTGTTTCCCACCGGGAAGCATTGATGAGCTTTCATGAGTGATGGTGCTTTGCTGGTGACACTGTGATTTATTTAGAATTCAAGTCACACTTAACCAGCATCGCTACCACAGCATTCTGCAGCGATACACCATCCCATCTGGTTTGCGCTTAGCGGGACTATCATTTGTTTTTCAACAGGACAATGACCCAACCACAACCAGGCTGTGTAAGTGCTATTTGACCAAGAAGGAGAGTGATGGAGTGCTACATCAGATGACCTGGCCTCCACAATCACCTGACCTCAACCCAAATTGAGATGAATTGAGATGAGTTGGACCGCAGAGTGACGGAAAAGTAGCCAACATGTGCCCAGCATATGTGGGAACTCCTTCAAGACTGTTGGAAAAGCATTCCAGGTTAAGCTGGTTGAGAGAATACCAAGAGTGTGCAAAGTTGTTTTTGTTTTAGTCGGGGACAGCCTTATTGGGAACAGATACCAATGGGCAGATCTATTTTATTTATTAAAACTAAACTACAGCACTTACTCTGATGTGTCAAATCTGATCCTTTCTTCTCTTCTCCTCCTCTCACAGTTCCACTCAGCCCTGTTGTTTTCCTGCAGTCCACCAGCAGCACAGACAACCTCTTCATACCCAGCAGTAACGTGCTACCGGGAGAGGCACGACACAGGGACTCCGGGAGGGCGGAAGGGCTAGCGTTGTCCTGGTAACCATAAAGAGGGGACACAGACGCACATCATTATGGATGCTGATGTCACTGTTGTCATAAAGTGCTCTACAGAAACACAGACCCAGAGAGAGCAAGCTGTATGCTAGACCAGACCAAGCTGTACCATCTGGTGTTCTGATCTGGAGAGACTCTTCTCTGTCTCGTCAGCATCAGGATGTTGTTGAGGCTCCCCAGAGGATCCACGATAGTCATGTCTCTCTCCTGTTTGAACGAGAACATCAAACAGATGGTGAACTTATTACCATCATCAATTATTACTGTCTATTACAGTCATGGGGTCTTATCAGAGGCATTAATATCTCTAAATTAATTGGGTGCCTTTTGTGTCCCTTTGATATTGAAAGTATAAATTATGCTCCATTGTTACATTTTGAAAGCCTGTTATATATAATTAAATCTCATTTAACAGTCCCAAAAATATATGTAGCAATGGCAGATTGACCCTTTAACAATTTATATAATACTGAACATCATATTGAAGTGTAGAACTTCAGTAGAATGCCACTTAAAAACCACACATTAGTTCAACAACGGCATAGTTTGTGCCCCTGTTTTTAGGACAGTACTCACTGGTGTTAATCTGATATTCTGTCTCCTCCTCTTTCACTCCCAAAACGTCTTCCTCCTTCACCTTTACTGAGATAGAACCTTTTAGAGAGGAAGAGTATGCTTTCTCTTCTTTCCCTATAACAGCCTCCTCTTCCATTCTGAAAGGTTGTTTCTCTCCTTTCACTGTAATATTCTCCTCTTCGTCTTTCACGACAATGTTCAGCGCCAGAGCTTCTTTCTCTCCTTTCACTGTAATATCCTCCTCTTCGTCTTTCACGACAATGTTCAGCGCCAGAGCTTCTTTCTCCGGACAGCAGACATCCACTTCTTTAGCAGGGGATGAGTAGTTTAATGAGCTCATGGTCAGGGATGTTAGCTAGCTAGTTAGCATTAGCGAATAGCCTAGTGCTCGGCTCAGTATCAATCTTTAACAAATTTGCAAATTGAACAAGCACATTAGATTCAAGTTAACGTCAACTGAAATGTGTTTTAAACACTGGGATTAGCTAATGTACATTTACATGGCCGAAAACGTCAATCTTTCAGTTTTATGTTGGCGAGCAAGCTACCGACCTGGTTGAAATAGTATCCGTGTTGTTGTTCCTGAAGAAGCGTCCGTCCAGTCCATTATACGTCACGCTAGAAGCATCACCTGAAAGACGCTCGTCGCCATCTGCTGGCTGGAGTGGGTAACGCAGTTTGGAAACAATAGTTACTACACTTTCTGTATTGGAAAGAACGTCATAATTATTTAACAATAAGCTGATATATTTTCTCTTACATCTTACAACTAATACTTTCCTGTACACAGACGTAGAAGCGTAATATGAATATGTAGATGATGAATAAATACCTCCATGAATAGGAAGTGTGTTTATACGCATTTACTCTGTTAATTGTTTATCTAGATGTGACCATACTATTCCCTTAAAGCTACGCTACAAAGCTACAACAGGTGTAGACATTACCGTGAAATTCTTACTGACAAGCCCTTAACCAACAATGTAGTTAAGAAAAATAAGAGGTAAGAAAAAAAGTTACACAATAAAAAAACTATACCGTGGCTACAGAGTCAATGTGGAGGCTGTGTACAGGGGGTACCAGTACAGAGTCAATGTGGAGGCTATATACAGGAGGTACCAGTACAGAGTCAATGTGGAGGCTATATACAGGGGGTACCAGTACAGAGTCAATGTGGAGGCTATATACAGGAGGTACCAGTACAGAGTCAATGTGGAGGCTATATACAGGGGTACCAGTACAGAGTCAATGTGGAGGCTGTATACAGGGGGTACCAGTACAGAGTCAATGTGGAGGCTATATACAGGGGGTACCAGTACAGAGTCAATGTGGAGGCTATATACAGGAGGTACCAGTACAGAGTCAATGTGAAGGCTATATACAGGAGGTACCAGTACAGAGTCAATGTGAAGGCTTGCTCGTGTTTCTTGGCCCAAGCAAGTCTCTTCTTATTTTTGGTGTCCTTGAGTATTGGTTTCTTTGCAGCAATTCGACCATGAAGGCCTGATTCACACAGTCTCCTCTGAACAGTTGATATTGAGATATGTCTGTTAGTTCAACTCTGTGAAGCATTTATTTGGGCAGCAATTTCTGAGGCTGGTAACTCTAATGAACTTATCCTCTGGAGCAGAAGTAACTCTGGGTCTCAATAAAATGCAAATGAATTACTTAAAAATCATTAAATGTGATTTTCTGCATTTTTGTTTTAGATTCCGTCTCTCACGGTTTAAATGTATCTATGATAAAAATTACAGACCTCTACATGCTTTGTAAGTAGGAAAACCTGCAAAATCGGCAGTGTGTCAAATACTTGTTCTCCCCACTGTATAGCCATATTATAAAGTATGAAAAGGCTTGTTCGTTCACATGTCATGAATTCACTATGACATGATATTTGTATCACAACTTTTATTATGTAATATACTTTTTTTGTTACTATGGAATAGTGAAGTATAATTACAAGCATTTCATAAGTGTCAAAGGCTTTTATTGACAATTACATGAAGTTGATGCAAAGAGTCAATATTTGCAGTGTTCACCCTTCTTATTCAAGACCTCTGCAATCCACCCTGGCATGCTGTCAAGTAACTTCTGGGCCACATCCTGACTGATGGCATCTCATTATTGCATAATCAATGCTTGGAGTTTGTCAGAATTTGTGGGTTTTTGTTTGTCCACCCGCCTCTTGAGGATTGAACACCAATATGCTCAATGGGATTAAGGTCTGGGGAGTTTCCTGACCATGGACCCTAAATATTTATGTTTTGTTCCCCGAGCCACTTAGATATCACTTTTGCCTTATGGCAAGGTGCTCCATCATGCTGTAAAATCCATTGTTCATCACCAAACTGTTCCTGGATAGTTGGGAGAAGTTGCTCTCGGAGGATGTGTTGGTACCATTCTTTATTCATGGCTGTGTTCTGAGTAAAAATTGTGAGTGAGCCCACTCCCTTGGCTGAGAAGCAACCCCACACTTGAATGGTCTCAGGATGCTTTACTGTTGGCATGACACAGGACTGATGGTAGCGCTCACCTTGTCTTCTCCGGACAAGCTTTTTTCCAGATGCCCCAAACAATAGGAAAGGGGATTCATCAGAGAAAGTGACTTTACCCCAGTCCTCAGCAGTCCAATCCCTGTACCTTTTGCAAAATATCAGTCTGTCCCTGATATTTTTCCTGGAGAGAAGTGGCTTCTTTGCTGCCCTTCTTGACAACAGGCCATCCTCCAAAAGTCTTCGCCTCACTGTGCGTGCAGATGCCCTCACACCTGCCTGCTGCCATTCCTGAGCAAGCTCTGTACTGATGGTGCCCCGATCCCGCAGCTGAATCAACTTTAGGAGCCGGTCCTGGAGCTTGCTGGACTTTCTTGGGCACCCTGAAGCCTTCTTCACAACAATTGAACCGCTCTCCTTGAAGTTCTTGATGATCCGATAAATGGTTGATTTCGGTGCAATCTTACTGGCCGCAATATCCTTGCCTGCAAAGCAATGATGACGGCACGTGTTTCCTTGCAGGTAACCATCGTTGACAGAGGAAGAACAATGATTCCAAGCACCACCCTCCTTTTGAAGCTTCCAGTCTGTTATTCTGGAAGAATTTGTTCTTAACTGACTCGCCGAGTTTTAAAGGTAAAAAAATAAAATAAAAAATACAAAATTCGAACTCAATCAGCATGACAGAGTCTCCAGCTTTGTCCTCGTCAACACTCACACCTGTGTTAACGAGAGAATCACTGACATGATGTCAGCTGGTCCTTTTGTGGCAGGGCTGAAATGCAGTGGAAAAGTTTTTGGGGGATTCAGTTCATTTGAATGGCAAAGAGGGACTTTGCAATTAATTGCAATTCATCTGATCACCCTTCATAAGATTCTGGAGTATCTTCAAATTGCCGTCATACAAACGGAGGCAGCAGACTTTGTGAACATTAATATTTGTATCATTCTCAAAAAGTTTGGCCACGACTGTACATAGGTATTCCTTTTGTCCAGATGTGAAAGGGCAGTGTTGAGTGCAATAGAGATTGCATCATTTGTGGATCTGTTGGGGCGGTATGCAAATTAGAGTGGATCCAGGGTTTCTTGGATAATGGTGGGGTGTGAGCCATGACCAGCTTTTCAAAGCAATTGATGGCTACAGACGTGAGTCTCTGATAGTATAGTATAAGAAACCTCTCCCATTCTACTTGTCTATTATCTTTGTTTAGAAATAGTCATTTGTGTGACCTACTGATTTTCCCTACAATTTATTTTAAGGATTTAGAAATATAGAAATGGTAGAACGAGGAATGTCAGAGTCTGGAATATAAATATATACAATTTGTTTAAAATGTATATGATGGTGTGTCTAGACATTATGGACCGTATATGAATATAAAAGGTGTGTACAGCAGTAGTTATATAGGATGAGCCTTGACTAGAATACAGGGTGGAGTACTGGGTGGTAGACGGCTAGTAACAGTGACTAAGTTCAGGGCAGGGTACTGGGCGGAGGCCGGCTTGAGGTGACTATTTAACAGTCTGATGACCTGGAGATAGACCACACATTAAGTATTGTGGTGGCAGCATCATGTTATGAGTATGCTTGTTACTGGCAGGGACTGGGGAGTTTATCAGGACCAAAAGAAATATGAAAGGAGCAAAGTGTAGACTTTGTATAGGCACTGTACAGCCTTAAATGTGGAGTGACCCCATAAATGGGATATCAGCCAACTCAGTGACAACCATAGAACACAAATATGTATAGTTTACACAAATATTAGTCTCTTAGCTCTTATTGCAGGACTTTGACTGTGGTACATCACCCTCCATAACCAACCTATTGTGTATTGAACATTCATATTGGACAGCCTTACCTATAGAGTAACACCACCACCCATCAGCCCATTCTCTTCTTGATGTCAAAGCTGCATTGTATTGTTGCTGTCAGAGTTTATGATTAATAATCCTATTTACTTCAAGACACACTAAGATGTCACCATACTATTCATTTAAAGCCCCTCTGTCAGATATAAATCATCCGAGTGGGAAACGTCCTTGGCCAGCTCTCCCGCTATCTCTCTCAGAATGACCTTCTTGATCCAAATCAGTCAGGTTTCAAGACTAGTCATTCAACTGAGACTGCTCTTCTCTGTATCACGGAGGCGCTCCGCACTGCTAAAGCTAACTCTCTCTCCTCTGCTCTCATCCTTCTAGACCTATCGGCTGCCTTCGATACTGTGAACCATCAGATCCTCCTCTCCACCCTCTCCGAGTTGGGCATCTCCGGCGCGGCCCACGCTTGGATTGCGTCCTACCTGACAGGTCGCTCCTACCAGGTGGCGTGGCGAGAATCTGTCACCACTGGTGTCCCCCAGGGCTCTGTTCTAGGCCCTCTCCTATTCTCGCTATACACCAAGTCACTTGGCTCTGTCATAACCTCACATGGTCTCTCCTATCATTGCTATGCAGACGACACACAATTAATCTTCTCCTTTCCCCCTTCTGATGACCAGGTGGCGAATCGCATCTCTGCATGTCTGGCAGACATATCAGTGTGGATGACCGATCACCACCTCAAGCTGAACCTCGGCAAGACGGAGCTGCTCTTCCTCCCGGGAAGGACTGCCCGTTCCATGATCTCGCCATCACGGTTGACAACTCCATTGTGTCCTCCTCCCAGAGCGCTAAGAACCTTGGCGTGATCCTGGACAACACCCTGTCGTTCTCAACTAACATCAAGGCGGTGGCCCGTTCCTGTAGGTTCATGCTCTACAACATCCGCAGAGTACGACCCTGCCTCACACAGGAAGCGGCGCAGGTCCTAATCCAGGCACTTGTCATCTCCCGTCTGGATTACTGCAACTCGCTGTTGGCTGGGCTCCCTGCCTGTGCCATTAAACCCCTACAACTCATCCAGAACGCCGCAGCCCGTCTGGTGTTCAACCTTCCCAAGTTCTCTCACGTCACCCCGCTCCTCCGCTCTCTCCACTGGCTTCCAGTTGAAGCTCGCATCCGCTACAAGACCATGGTGCTTGCCTACGGAGCTGTGAGGGGAACGGCACCTCAGTACCTCCAGGCTCTGATCAGGCCCTACACCCAAACAAGGGCACTGCGTTCATCCACCTCTGGCCTGCTCGCCTCCCTACCACTGAGGAAGTACAGTTCCCGCTCAGCCCAGTCAAAACTGTTCGCTGCTCTGGCCCCCAATGGTGGAACAAACTCCCCATGACGCCAGGA